>NW_005362797.1:744060-766496 GCF_000412655.1 Myotis brandtii | reverse complement strand
GACGCTCTATCCACTGAGCCAAACCGGTGCTGGCAGTCGGTGGTATTTTATTTCTTAACTGGATGTGTGGGTATATGATGTTTGCTTTTTGGTCTTTTTTTTTTTTGTCTGAGGTATTTTACAATACATTAAGAACCTAATAACAAAGGTTAATATATTCAATTTAGTTGACTTAGGGTTGTTAACTGTTTTCTAAATTCACCGTATTTGAACTATGGAAAGTGACTTTTAAAAAGGGGGAAACAGTTATCCTCATAGGAAAATATTGCTGTTTATTATAGCAACAGCCTCTCAGAGCTGTTGAAATTCTCTGCATATCATTCTGAGTTTCACAACACTTTCCAGAGAAGCTGTGAAAGGCTTTATAGAATTTAAGGGGAATTAGGACATCTTCCCTCCAGTATTGAAACTGTAAGTTATAGAGGTTTGATGGGGGGTGTCATCTGGGCACAGCATCTCCCATGGGAATCGGCACATTCTAGAGCAGCCGTGGGCAAACTACGGCCCTCGGGCCGGATCCGGCCCGTTTGAAATGAATAAAACTAAAAAAAAAAAAAGACCGTACCCTTTTATGTAATGATGTTTACTTTGAATTTATATTAGTTCACACAAACACTCCATCCATGCTTTTGTTCCGGCCCTTCGGTCCAGTTTAAGAACCTATTGTGGCCCTCGAGTCAAAAAGTTTGCCCACCCCTGTTCTAGAGGGAAGTGGTCAGACTGAAAAGCCGAATGTCTCAGGGAGGGAGACCTGTGTCACCCCAGCTCACTGGGAAGGATATATAACCAGGGTGCAGGTTCAGTAATTAACGCCCAGCTGTGGACCCACCAAGGGCCCCGAGTATGTGTGCCATGATTTTCCTGTAGGCAGGCCACTTGGGAGCCAGAGCAACTTGGTGAGCAAGAAATGAGAGAATGGAGGTTGCCCTGAAAACCTTACATATCTTCATAATGGACTGCCTCCAGTTCCTTTGAGTCTGGGTAGTTTTTCTGGGCAGTGCTTAAGGTGGGCACTGGCTCTGTTGGCCTCTTGAGAAGACTGCCTAACAGGGTGATGAACACATTTGCCAGCAGAATCAAAAACACTGGGTTTGGACCCCACTGATTGTGACCTTGGGCAAATGGACTTAATTTCCCAAGTCCACTGTTTCTTCTCTCTAAATTGAGAATCACAGTATGTATCTACTTGATGGTCATTGTGAGGATTCAATGTCAAATGTAAGACGGTTAGCAGAGGACCCGGTATTTAGGGAACTCTCAGTAAGTGTTATTATTACTGTTATTATTTGTGACTCTCCTTTCCACATGGTGGTGACTGACCCTCTCTTCTTCAGATTAACTCTTTCCTTTTGTGCATATCTTTGTTTCTTCCATTTACTAAGAGAATACACGCTTGTTTATAAAATGTTCTTATAGTACAAACAAGTATAGTGGTCGCTGGTAATCACACTTCTTTGGTTACTAAAGGGCTAACTTTTTAGTAGATCACTGTAATTTGGCAGTCATATTTGAGCCACTGTTTCATGCCAACTGAAATTAATTTGTACAATGTCACTGCCTCATTGCCCTAAACAACTGCAGTGGTTCTCAACCTTGGCTGCACATTAGAATCACCTGGGAATCTTTTTAAAATCCTGATTTCTGGGCCTCATCCTCCGGAAATTCTGTTTCTTTGTTATGGGGTGAGGAAACAACATTAGTAACAAAGGATTTTAAAAATCAGGATTTTAAAAAGATTCCCAGGTGATTCTAATGTGCAGCCAAGGTTGAGAACCACTAAACTAGAGCCTTGGTAGGTTTTTACTTCTCTGTTTAGCCTATTTCTTCCCTCTTGTCCTCACTTAGCCACTAGGATTAAAAATAAAAAAGTTTTAAGGAAATTTTGGATTAAGATTTATATGTTTTCTTTAGTGTGTGTCTTTCTCAAGAATTCTTTAAAAATCTTGTTTGATAATCACATTTTTATCACGCTGTCATGGGTTTTAATTAGACCCATTGCAATCTCTTATTTACAGGAGCCTTCCTTGGTCTTAAAGTCCTTATTCAGCTAGGATTTACATGTGGTTGGAGTTTTTAAGTTTTAAATTTCTAAGGAAAGTTATAAAACCCTGAAAGCCTTTTGAAGACAACTTTTGCATAATTTTTGCTATGATTTCTATGTGTTAGTTTTAGAACTTAAATCTTAGACGGCATTTTCTTTCAACTATTTCTGAGTTTTGTTTGTGTATTTCCTCATTGTTGTCTACTTATATGGTACATATACATAATTACAATTTTGAGGTTGAGAGCAATACTCAATCGCTCCTAAAATAACCTCCAAAATATTTTGTTGAATAAGGGGAAAAGTCTAGCAACATTTAGAAGTTCTTACTATGGCCTCTCATTTTAAAATTATAATGATAGGCTTTGATAATTTGGTTACTGTGTTGTGGTTTATCACAGGTCTTCAGAAAAATGTTTTTTTTTCAATTGTATTTGAAGTGCATCACACATAAGTCAGGTTTTTTCTCTTTAGAACATAAGCTTCATCAGAGTAGGACTGTTCTGTCATCACTGCTTGGTATGGTGCCTTGTGCCTTACAGTACATGGTTGCTGAATAAATGTCTCCTTATTTTTAAACTAAGAGTCTTTTTTTGAATTTAGATTGATAAGCATGGACCGCAATTCAGTGTAGTCAGCCTTTATTCACTGCATGATTTTATTTCCTGGAGAAAGTTGAACATTTACTACAAAGTTTTGAATACAACTTGAAAAGCACCTTTTTCTTTAGCCTTTTATTTTTCACTTTGGGGATTTTTTTTGAAACACTTAGAAAATGATCTAGTTTGAACAACCCCCTAAGATAAGATTGCTGTATCAAGGGAGTGTCCACTTGGCTGAACTTTGAACAAATGCGTCTCAGTGTTTTCTGGCCGACGGGAACATTTTTGGCTAAGGGATCTGTTGGAAGGGAGAGGAATCAAGCATATAATGCAAGCCATTACTCTCAAGTGCAACTTTAGAAAGTGCTCTTGGCCTCCAGAGTGTTTTATTTTAAATTAGTGTCTCAGGTATTCCAAATATCCACTGACCTTATGGTGACTGTTACCTGAGTAGACCTCAAGAATTTCAAGCGCATTTCCTTCTGTACTAGCTGTTTTCATTTGGACTCTAAAAATAGCTGAAATATGTGTAAGGTAAAAGTGTAATTACCTGCAAACTTTTTAACCTTTTGGGCTGGTAGTTATTAAATCAGCTATGTATGTTATGAAACCGGTAAGACTGACAAATACTAGTAGGCATGGATCAGTAAATATTTTTAGTTAGATCTATTGAAATATCTGAAACAAATATAAATCTTAAGTTGACCTCTTCCCTTAGATCAGGGGTGGGGAACATCCAGTCCGTGAGCCGTATAAGGCCTTGAGAAATCATTTGGTGTGGCCCTGCCAAGGCAGTAGGGGTGAGTTAATTAAATATTTGACCAAATATAGCAGGCTAATTTTTCAGTTGGTAATTTGGTATGGTCCATGGATGATATTATAAATATCCAAGTGGCCCTTGGCAGGAAAAAAGGTTCCGCACCCACCCCTATCAGATAAAGAACGCTTTCCAAAGTCCAAAGCTGATTATAAGTGAGCAAGGTTTCTTTTCTGATTTTTAGATTATCTGTTACTTTTTTCATTGGGTCTATATAATTAAGAACCGGCCATATAAATATGTATGGAATTATACATACGGATATGGAGATAGTATGCACTTTAGAATAAATAATATATTATCACACAAGTTAATACAGAATTAATTTGGAAATGTGTTTACTTAAAGAAATGGAGTATTATTCAACCTTCACCTCATTACTTTTTTAAAAATTCACCTCATTTCTAGTAAATGTAAAGGCTAACAATCTGAGATGTTATTCTCTTACTAGAGGCCCAGTACATGAAAATTCATGCACTGGAGGGGTGGTCCTTCAGCCCGGCCTGCCCCCTCTCACAGTCCGGGAGTCCTCAGGGGTGGGAGGCGGTCAGGGGAAGGCAACGCCCATCACACCTCTGCTGCTGCCCCTGCCAGCAGCACAAGCCTCGGCCGGCCCTGATTACCTGAGCTTCCGGCTGCCCTGGGTATCTGGGCAGCCGCCATGCAAGGCTTGTCTGTGCCTCAGGCCGGCCCTGGGTGGCTGGGGAGCTGAGGGAACTGGGGGGTCTCTGGAGGAAGGCACATGGAGCAGCCAGGCCCACCTGGGGGCAGGCCCAACCTTGCTGCACACCTGCTGCCCCGGCGGGGCTGAGGGGACTAGGTGCCGCCATCTTTGAGGGCAGGGCAGTCAATTAGCATATTCCCTCCTTATTGGCTTTGGGCGCCGCCATCTTGTGGCTGTGGGTACTGCCATCTTTGAGGGTGGGGCAGCAATTAGCATATTCCCTCCTTATTGGCTGTGGGCACCGCCATCTTTGTGACGGCATGAGGGTCAATGAGCATATTCCCTCTTTATTGGATAGGATTATGGAGAGAATTAGAAATGTCCTTGAGTCTCTCTCACCAACCATCTGCCACGATAGTGTAGTCCCATGATCACATGGAAGTAAGTGTGGTTTTACTCCTGTGGGGAGGTTTATAAGTTGAGTTACAAAATGTCAGATGTGCCCTGACCGGTTTGGCTCAGAGGATAGAGCGTCGGCCTGCGGACTGAAGGGTCCCAGGTTCTATTCCAGTCAAGGGCATGTATCGTGGTTGTGACCAGATAGCACCTTTGTGCCCACCAAGTAGTCAGGCAGTAGGTGTGTGATAATTCTTCAGTGAATGAATGGGTGACTCATGCTTCCCTTATGCATTAACCAAATTCCAGGCCAGTTGTTGAGACTTATGCTTCATTCTTCTTGTCAGATACACACCTACCTTAACATGACACTTCCTTTCCTCTGAACAAGGCCTTTGCTCATGTCACTGTCTTCACAATATGCTGGTGTCTAATTTTGGGGGTCGGGGGGGGGGCAAAATTATGCTCCAAGACTGAGTTTGTCTTTGTCAGCAATTTATTTAACACAGGTTCACTGCGGGAATTTCACAGGCTAGTAGCATGTGGGATGATGCCTCTTAATAAGTCGATGAAGAAATACCAGTACTGTAGCCCGCCTGGCATGACTCAGTGGTTGAGCATCAATCTGTGAACCAGGAGGTCATGGTTTGATTCTGGTTCATTACATATACTTGGGTTTTGGCCTCGACTTCTGCTTGAACTTCGTTAAAGGTAGAGGGGTCATGGACCCCTTGGAGAATGTGATGAAAATGCAGAACTTTGCACACAGTTTCAGGTGGTTCCTGGGTGCTCCCTCCCTCAGTCCATCTGTTAGCTCAGGCTGGGGGCCTAGAAGCCTCTTGGATGAGGCAGTTTTCCCCTTCTCTTGGTTTAACAGATTCTTCCCTAATCTTTCTCCAGAGTGAAGGTGCTGATAGGATGGAATCTTTGTGAGCAATTCAAGGCCTTCATAATTTTAAGACAATAACTTGCTTCTGAAGTATACTCTTCACCCCTTCTCCCAAAAATGCCCTTTTTGTTTGTTTGTGTTGTTTTTTAAAAATATATTTTTATTGATTTCAGAGGGGAAGGGAGAGAGAGAGAGAGAGAGAGAGAGAGAAACATTAAAATGAAGAAAATGAAGCCCTGAAAAACTGGGTAACTTGTTCCACTAATCTGGGTGGTCATATAGCTAATGAGCAAAAGAACCAGAATTTGAGATTATACCTGTCAGACTTCTGCTTGAACTTCGTTAAAGGTAGAGGGGTCATCGACCCCTTGGAGAATGTGATGAAAATGCAGAATTTTGCACACAGTTTCAGGTGGTTCCTGGATGCTCCCTCCCTCAGTCCATCTGTGAGCTCAGGCTGGGGGCCTAGAAGCCTCTTGGATGAGGCAGTTTTCCCCTTCTCTTGGTTTATTGCAGTTCTGGCGGTAGATCCGTGTCTGTCTTCCCTACCAGATAGCACCTTTGTGCCCACCAAGTAGTCAAGCAGTAGGTGTGTGATAATTCTTCAGTGAATGAATGGGTGACTCATGCTTCCCTTATGCATTAACCAAATTCCAGGCCAGTTGTTGAGACTTACGCTTCATTCCTCTTGTCAGATACACACCTACCTTAACATGATACTTCCTTTCCTCTGAACAAGGCCTTTGCTCATATCACTGTCTTCACAATATGCTGGCGTCTAGTTTTGGGGGACGGCCGGGATTGAGCCTGCAACCCTGGCATGTGCCCTGACTGGGAATCGAATCACGACCTCCTGGTTCGTAGGTCGATGCTCAACCGCTTAGCTATGCTGGCCAATGCTCTTTTTGAATGGCCTTCGTATTCAGATCTCAGGAAAGGCCATTTGGGTTATTCCTTTCCTCCCTGGGACAACTTACTATTAATGAAAAAACAAAACAAAACTTTCAAGGAGGGAAGGGAGGAGGCTGTGAGTAGGATTCCTTCATTGCAGTTCTGGCGGTAGATCCGTGTCTGTCTTCCCTACCAGATAGCACCTTTGTGCCCACCAAGTAGTCAAGCAGTAGGTGTGTGATAATTCTTCAGTGAATGAATGGGTGACTCATGCTTCCCTTATGCATTAACCAAATTCCAGGCCAGTTGTTGAGACTTACGCTTCATTCCTCTTGTCAGATACACACCTACCTTAACATGATACTTCCTTTCCTCTGAACAAGGCCTTTGCTCATATCACTGTCTTCACAATATGCTGGCGTCTAGTTTTGGGGGACGGCCGGGGGGCAAAATTATGCTCCAAGACTGAGTTTGTCTTTGTCAGCAATTTATTTAACACAGGTTCACTGCGGGAATTTCACAGGCTGTTAGCCTGTGGGATGATGCCTCTTAATAAGTTGATAAAGAAATACTGTAGCTCACCTGGCATGGCCCAGTGGTTGAGCATTGACCTATGAACCAAGAGGTCATGGTTTGATTCCGGGTCAGGACATATGCTTGGGTTTTGGCCTTGACCGCCAGTGTGGGGTGTGCAGGAGGCAGCCAATCAATGATTCTCTCTCATCATTGATGTTTCTATCTCTCTCTCCCTCTCCCTTCCTCTCTGAAATCAATTAAAAAATATTAAAAAAATAGTATAACGTACTCCAAAGCAGTGATAGATTAATTACACTATTATTCAAGCAAGGGGAGATGAAAGGAATACAGTTTGAGTTTAGTTGAGGTGTACCTTTTACAAGTTGGCACTCAGCTTGGCCCACTGAGAGCTGATGCCCTGTTGCCAGCACAACAGTAAAAATTTCTTGTTGCTAGAGCACGTTGCTGGGGAACGAAGGCGTGGGGTTGACAGGCATGATGTTCTTCTTCGTGAGGCCCCTGCACAGCTTTTGCCACTGCTGGTAGGGGGCACCTTTGCCAGGGCAGGAGTTAATACCCCCAAAGGTCTTTGGAGAGCTATTTAGATCAGCAAAGGGTAGCCTTGCCCAGACCAAACATTCTCAAATAGCCCTCACAAAGTCTTGGTATTTATCATCTAAATGTCTCCTGCCATAGTCATTTCTTCATATATTCTTATCGATAAGCCCCAGTGGAATCCCTCAGCAGCTGAGCTACCGGGTGCTTATCAACCACACAAGAGAGAAACATTGATTTGTTGCTCCACTTATTTTTACATTTATTGGTTGGTTCTTGTATGTGCTCTGACCGGGGATTGAACCCACAACCCATGGCCAGGGCACCTCACTCTTATATCAAAACAACTTTACTTATAAAAACATCTTCATTCTTCGATCAAAACAACTTCACTCTTAAAAACAATTTCAGCTTTTGTCATAAGCAAGTGGATTTGAAATCATATCAAACTGATACAGAACAGCTGGTATAGCAAATATATTCCCATTTGATTTTCTAAGCACTTTGTTCATAAGTAAATGCCACTTAGATTTAGCATTTAATAAACGTGGGATATCTAAAGTCAGTTTAAAATTTTTAAGGTTTAGCTTAAATTGCTGATTTCACTAGAAGAAACTATGCATGTCACAAATTTTATATGTGAGTAGTAGCAGCATGTAGTAGAAATAACTTTTCTATGGAGGGTTTGTGGTACTTTCTGTAAGCTCGCTAAAAGGCGTGCAGTATTTAGATTTATGAATAAGACTCAGTAATTGTGCTATTTTGAACAAGCTTAAACTGAGGAGGGTAAGAAAATATAGTTGTAACTTCGTGCTTGGTGGCAGCAACTCATTTTATTCGTGAATATAAAACAATTTGTCTTTGCTCAGTCCTGTTATAATTATTTAGATGGACCAAACTTTGGCTTGACAAATTACTTTTTAAAAAAAATATATTTTATTGATTTTTTACAGAGAGGAAGGGAGAGGGATAGAGAGTTAGAAACATCCATGAGAGAGAAACATCGATCAGCTGCCTCCTGCACAGCCCCTACTGGGGATGTGCCCGCAACCAAGGTACATGCCCTTGACCAGAATTGAACCTGGGACTCTTCAGTCCACAGGCTGACGCTCTAGCCACTGAGCCAAACTGGTCAGGGCTTGACAAATTACTTTTAATGTCAAGTGAATTTTCAGCAGATTGAATTCAACTGATTGACAAAGCGGGGTTTTGTAGGCAACAAGGTAGAGTTTGGGTTCCAGGTGAACTTGGATTCAAATCCCTGCACTACCTGTGTGACCAAGGAAACCATGGATTTTGTTTCTTTCATATGTGATATGGTTACATGTGGTAGTAAGAATGATCGCTAATTATTGGGTACTGACCATAAGCCAAGTGCTGAAATAGATGCTTGGCTAGATGTTTAATTTAACCCTGCGTGTGATTGACTTCCTTCCTCCTCGCTCCATCTCAGCGATGGAGTGGACCCAAGGGACAGTGTCCAGACCAAGGGGAGGTTCTGACGCAAGGCACTTGTTAACTGTCAACTCTGTGTTATTTTTGTGTGTGTGTGCAAAGTTATTTTTCTTTAGCTATTTCCATTTTCTATTACATCATGTACATTTGTTCTTTAGTTAGAATAATTTACTGAGAAAAAATGGATTGAAGAAAAGTGACTTGGTGTTATTAAAATTTTTTTTATTACATTTATTGGGGTAAAATCCTATATAATAAAAGGGTAATATGCAAATCAACCGAATAGCAGAACCAACCAGTCGCTATGACGCACACTGACCACCAGGGGCCAGACACTCAATGTAGGAGCTGCCCCTAGCCCGCAGGCCCCGATCACCTGTTTGGGGCCTGCTGGCCAACCTCTCAGTCCCTTACCCCAGCCAGGAGGCTCTGATCGCCCAATGGCAAACGGGGAACTAGGGGTAGGTGGTGGCGGACGCAGGCGGCGCCAGGCCAATGCCCCCGCCCCGCCAGTCACCCCACACACAGAGGGCAACTGGCTTGGTGGATGGGGCTGGTGAGCAGGCAAGAACAGCCAACCTCTTGGTCCTTCCCTGGCTGTCAGGCACCGATCACCTGATGGTGAATGGGGAACCAGGGGTGGGTGGTGGCAGGGGCGGGGCTGGCTGCAGGCAGCCAGGGAAGATGGCTCTGATTGCAGGCCAGGCCTAGGGATCGTACCCGTGCACGAATTTCATGCACCAGGCCTCTAGTTGGTTAATAACATTATATAAATTTCAGGTGTACAACTTTATAATACAACATCTGTGTACCACCTGAAGTCTAGTCTCCTTCCGAGGTGTTATTATTGTTAGCCAATTAAATCAATTACATCACTGAGAATTAAGATATTCACTGTAACAGAGTTTGGTATGAATTATCTAGAGAATAACTACTCACCCATATTTTGCACTTACACATAATATTTAGACAAGCGCATATTTGACTTGTCTGTATTTTTATTACTGGCTCCTAATTTGAAGTCAAATTTATGTTTGAATGGTTACTTAATGAAAAGAACACTTATAGATTCTATATTACAGCATGATAACAGGAAGAAATGAAGCCTGTTTTATATCTAATATTATATATTATTATACGTATAACATTTGTTGTCCACTACTAGAACATAGACTTTACTGTACACTACTGTGCCCCCTCTGCCTGGCTGTGCAAGTAGTCAGTGACAGCCCCCAACTAGGATTCAGGTCCTCCAGCTCCAGGTTTGGCATTTTTCCTCAATAGAACACTACTTTTCCTTCAAGCCATTGCCATTTTCCTTAAAAAAACAACAACCAACAATCCAAGTGTTGGTGTTTTCTAATAATTTATTTTAAAAGGAAAAGTTACCAATGACAAAACCCTGTTAACGAAGGAAGTATTTAGGTGTAGAATTTCCTATATGAAAGAAGATGGAATATGAAGTTTTATACTAGTTAAGGGGATTTGAAGACTATGAGAATGAGAGCTAATATTCCTTGAGTATGTATCGTGTATGAGACCCTCTTCCAAGTGCTTTAAATGTTTTCACTTATTTTGATCCTCAAGAATCCTGTGAGGCACTATGATATTCTTCTCTATTTTACAGATGGGTAGACTGAGACTCAGAGGTATTAAGTCACTTGCTCATGGTTTACATGGCAGGAATCACAACTGGAGGAGTAGTTCTGGCTCCTTGATGGGCATCTTTCTTCCCGACATGTAGCCTTGGGCAAGTGACAGGTGTTCTGACAGCCATGGAGCTGGTGCCTCAAGGACAGCCTGCTACACTGCAGCCTCCCAAAGCTGATGGAGAGTGTTTTAAGTACCCTTGAGATATTTGTTATCATTTATTTTAATTAGTACAGTTTATTATCTTGCTTAAAATATGCTTTTAAAGTCACATCAGGCTAAGACGAGATTCTTTCTTAAAATGAATTATGACCCATATTCATTTATAGTTCCCAAATCCTCTTTCTAATTCCCTTTATCTCTTTATGGCCCTCCACGGTGACCACATCAGAACCATTTCTGAGAAGGGACATGAATCATGATTAGCCAGCAAGACGAGGTTGGCAATGAATGCCTGACATGCTGGGGGCAGAGCTGGTTGGTAGGAAACCTTTTGTAAGCTTGTTCCCTGGTGGAGTCGAAGCATCAGGCTGATGAAATACATCCCAGGAGAGTTCCCTTCTGAGAGTTTTTCCATGCAGTATCTGGTTGCACGGCTGTTGGATGGACTTGGGGGCTTCTGGGGCCTCAATGTGTATACAAACAAGGAAGCCTGGGAGAACTAGTGAGCCCATTGCGGTTCTTGCTGCCGTTCCTGATGAGCTGGATCACTGGGATTCAGCTGCTGTGCCCACGGGTGTATTTCCACCTGTTACAGCAGTTCACACCAAAGTGTTTCCATGCTGCCACCTGGGAATTCCTGGCATGGGGACAAGGCGACTGACTATTAATTGTTCCATTTTAATTCCTCTTTTGCAGGTCATGATTCTATCATTTAACCTTTATTGTTTGTCTCTTCTCCCCCACTCCTCCCAGTAAGACTTTTATCATTATACTAGAGGCCTGATGCACGAAATTTGTGCATGGGTAGGGTCCCTAGGCCTGGCCGGCGATCAGGGCCGATCTGTGGGGTGACCAGAGGGGCAATCAGGGGCCCCCGCTGGCACCCGCCTTGGCTGGTCTGCAGCATGTGGGCTGGGGCAGCTCCTGCATTGAGCATCTGCCCCCTGGTGGTCAGTGCGCATCATAGTGACCAGTCGTTCCATCGGTTGTTCCGCCATTTGGTCGATTTGCACATTAGGCTTTTATTATATAGGATTCCTTGAATATAGGATAGTTGGATATAGGATAATGAATAGTGGGTAATTCCTATTATCCTTAATAGTAATACATATTTATGGTCAGTTCAACTATTCTACTTTTAAATATAATGAAAATACCTAGTCCTTTATATTTTTTAAATAGCACCTTTTGGAATAAAATGTAACTGGTATTATGGTACTTAAACAATTAAAAAATATTGAGTGTATATTTCTGAGTTATGTACCATCCATGCCTTATTCCTCAGTGAGGAACATAGTTTAAAAGGAAATTCATTAAAGCCATAAGTGTGCCCTTTGTTAAATGGAACTTTATATTGTTAATAAAAGGGATAATAGCCTTTTTGTATTAAAAGAGGAAATAACTTTACTGTTTTCTTGGGACATTTGTGTACGTGGAAGAAGTGTTTACTGTAACTAGAAAACCACTTTGTAAATATGTGGAATGAAGAGTTACTTCATGTACGATGAAACCATGATTTGCAAGTGTTGATTAATGAAGAAAACAGCATAGCTTTTAGTAACAGAAATCTAGGAGTTTCTTCATGTGTATCTGTTTAGTATTTTAACCACAAAAATAATTTACTTGATTTTATAACCTTCAGCTCTTTAATGGCAATACTAATTTAAGAACAGTGAAGCGACTGTATTGTTTTTTTTAGGGCAATGGAAAATATGTTGGGTAATATTTTTTCAGGCAATAGAAATTAACTTTGACTACATTCTTTCTTAAAATGAATTAAGGCCCATATTCATTTAAAATGGATTTATCCTCTTTCTAATTCCCTTTATCTCTTTGTGGTCCTTCATGGTTACCACTTTCTGAGTCACATGAAACAGATATAATTTTAACCTGACAAAAGTGAATGTCAGAAAAATAAGCAGCTATTTCTAAATATACTCATTTCAGCTCTTCTTTTCATTTTTACATTGTGCAGTTAACACTTCGAAGAATACTGCTCACACTGCTCAATACTATGGTAAACCAAGATAGAAAGAATAACTAAGACTCAAATTCAGGAAAACATGGAACAAACTTTTCCTGTGAATTAATTGAAATTTTAAAACTGGAGTATGGGCCAAATTAGACTGAGGTTATCTGTCTTTAAATAAAAAGAGAACAGTTATGAATGATCTAAAACATAGACATTTGTGAATTAAGCTAATAAGCAAACCTGCAAAGGCCCAAGTTTAGAGATCTGAATAAAGAGAAATCTGCCTGATTCTATTGGAATGGGATATAAGAAATGGCCCTGGATATAACAAACTAGACAGCTAAAATAATTAAAGTATGGGAGGCTTGGCTTACCCTTAGGTATGTGGGTCCTAAACAAATGGACCTTTTATGTGGTTGGTACAAGATAGAGCATGTTAGCCTTTGTATGGAAACTGTGTGCAGGAACATCTCAGTTATTTCTATCATTTTGGGGCAGTAAAATGTATGTACTAACATCTTTGCATTTAATCCTAGCCTAGTCTTTAAAAACATGTCAGTATCATTTTAACTTTATAATTGAATATATTTCTGTGTAGCACTTCTTGGTATCTGACCTCCCCTATATTTTGTTTGTCTTTCTTTCCCTGTTGGAATGTAAGTGACATCAGGGCATGGATTGTGTTCTTTTCCTCAGTGTTGTGTCCCTATAAGGGTTCGACACATAGTAGGTGTTCAATCAGTATTCATTGAATGAATAGATGAATTTTTCTAAGACAGTCCATTTTTCTTAGGAAGTACAATATGTATTTTTTGAAGGATGTTCGTACTGTGTTTTGGGATCATTGGGTTCTTCATAGCATCTTATTGTTCAGGAGAGTAAATAGAGAAGGTATGAGCAGTCATCTATGTAGATAGTGATCCCAATTCATGCCTTGGACTTTCTTTTAATAAATCCCCGAAGTTGGCTTGTCATTGGACTCTTTTTCCTGGAAGTGAAATGTTACGACAGCAACAAAATCTGGTTATTTGAGGCCATCCGTTACTTGGGTTTCAGTTTAATAAAAGTTTCAGTATAATTCGAAGATGAAGATACACTTTTGATTGTTATATTTCTGAGTCCTCATATGTGCTAGGGTGTAGTGATATTGCACATTAATTATCACCTTGACTGTAAAACAGATCATATACTGCCTGACCAAGGACACAAGAAAATGGATTACAATTAAACAGAAAAGGACAATATATATTGTCTGCTTTGAGGCAGTGTGACCACCATACTCACTGCTGAGAGGAAGAAGTACAATGCTTCATTATTTATGACAGACTCAGTGTAGAGGTAAGAGCTGGGCTTGAATTAGGTTAATACTTGTTCACCACCCTTGTTAGATGATCTCTCCTGGGAAAGGCTTTATCGGGTGCTATCTCCTCTCATCTCGTTCCTGATGAAACGTCTGCTGACTTCTGCCTCATCTAAGAAAAGCATCAGGATAAAATTATAGTTGCCATTTTATATGGGATTAACCAGTATCAAACTCAGTGCATCAGTGGCTTAAAAAACCCTCCCGCTAATTTGTGCGTCCTTCTGCTCTGCCTTAAAAATAGTACAACTAACAAGACTCTTAAAATAATTAGACAAGAAATGACTTGGGGCTTAGGAAAGGGTTCACATTCTGGCAGGATTTGGACCTGCTTATAACCATCGGTGTCTCTTTAGACGACTGTGATTTGGGACACACCTTCCACCTGAGCTCAAAAATTTGTAGCTGTGTTTTCTCCTGAACAAAAAGCTTAGTTACCGAATCACTTTGTTCTCTGAGTAAATGTTGGTTCATGTAAACCCTATTGTGCCTGTAAAGAAGCCAACTTTTTTAACCACATAACTTTTGTTTTTACTGTTGTTTACACAGCAGGCACAATTATCCATACCATTTTAGGAGAGTAGCTAGTAAAATTTTAAACAGCTTATAAAGAAATCCTTGAGCAACTTTAGTAAGACTACTGATGTGTTTGTTTAGAATAAAATAGGAAAGAACCGGTGAAGGTAAAAGTATCTCACCGTGAAGAAATTTCACAAAAACCTATTGACTGGTCATTGAGAAGTGTTCTGAGGATGCTGGAAGATTCAGTTATTTAGAGGCTTCTCTTGGAGTGAGTTTTCCCACAGGCCTAGTCAGCTTGCTTTGGTCATCGGTGAGAGCAGACAGAGCTGTGGGGCAAGGGAAGCCATGTGGATTCTTACTAGGAAAGGTCCTGGGGAATAAAGAAGGAGTGATGGGAGGCATCACCTGAGAGCCAATAATTAAAGGCTAGTTCCTGGGAACATTTTAATTACAGTTAAACCAAGCCCATAAACACTACAGGGCATGCATAGCCCAGAAGATTCGGATTCAAGGAAGAGAAGACACATGATTCTGGGCAACTATCCTAGGCCAAGTAATGACTGGTAAGAGTCAAAATTTAGGACACATGGGGGCCTGTCTGCACTAAGGTTTCTGTATGGAAAAAAAAAGTTCCTGCTATATCTTAACTTTAAATAGAGGAAGACCAAAGGATAGATATTAGGAAGCAAAAAATCCAATTAACTCATGGCTAGCCTCATCTATTTCTGGCTCATTTTTTTTCCTTAGACTGTTTCAAACACACTGAATTTGACCTACAGTGGGGCCTTGACTTACGAGTGTCCTGACTAACGAGTTTTTCGAGATACGAGCCGTCTCTTGGCTGATTTTTTGCTTTGAGTTGCGAGCTAAAATTCGGGTTACGAGCCAGCTTCAGATACCCCACCGCTAGTTGGCGCAGCGAACGTCACAGTGAACGCCACAACATCAGCCCAGCATCACGTGTCTCACTCGTTCACAATTGATTTGACATACGAGTAATTTGAGTTACGAGCTCCGTCACGGAACGAATTAAACTCGTAAGTCAAGGCCCCACTGTATTTATAAATTTAAAAAAGTCTGTACTTAATTTTAGTCGTTAGTGGGGTTTTTTGTGTGTGTGTGTTCTGTTCTTTAAAAAAATCTTTTTCGAGATGAAATTCACATAAAAAATTAACGATTTAAAAATAAACCATGTAGTGATTTAGTACATTCACAATACCTACTCTCTCTAGTTTCAAAACATTTCGTTACCCTGAATGGAAACCCTGCACGCGTTAATCAATTGCTCTCCTTTCTTCCAACCCACTCTCCAAGCCATCAGTCTCCTTTCTGTTTCTGTTGCTCAGGATTTATCTATTCTGAATATTTTGTTTAAATGGAATCATACAATATGTGACCTTTTGTATCTGGCTTCTTCCTCTTAGTATAATGTTTTTGCAAATCATCCACACTGTAGGATGTGTCAGTGCTGCTTTTTCATGGCTGAATAATGTCCCATTGTTTGTATATTCCAAAATCTACGGATCCTTTCTTCTACTGATGGACATTTAAGTTGTTTCCATCTTCTGGCTATTGCAAATAGCCCTTCTATGAGCATGCTTGTACATGTATTTGAGTATCTGTTTTCAGTTCTTTTGGTTATATATCTAGGAGTGGAACTGCTGGTTCATATGATGATTAATACGTTTAACTTTTGAGGAACGATCAAACTATTTTCCATTGTGGCTGAACCATTTTACATTCCCACTGGCAATGTATAAAGGTTTTAGGTTCTTCACATCCAATATCTCATTGTGGTTCTGAGTTATATTTGCCTAGTGACTAATGACATGAAGCTTGTTTCATGTGCACTTGGCCATTTGTATATGTTCTTTGGGTAAATATCTCTTCAAGTCCTTTGCCCTTTTTAAAATTGAGTTGTCTTTTTGTTGTGCAAGAGTTCTTTATATATTCTAGATACTAGATATGTGATTTGCAGATATCTTTTCCCATTCTGTGTAGTTTGCGCCTTTTTTACTTTCTTGATTTGGACCTTTGATGCACATAGTTTTTAATTTTGATGAAGTGAAATGTATCTGTTGTTTCCTTTGTTGCTCAAGCTTTCTGTGTCATTATCTAAGGATCTATTTTAAAGTTATGAAGATTTACCTCTATGGTTTCTGCTAAAGAGTTTATAGTTCTTATATTTAGGTTGTTGATCCAGTTTGAGTTACTTTTAATACATGGTGAGAAGTGTAGGGACCTAACTTCAGTTGTTGACTATTTGTTGAAGAGACTGTTCTTTATCCACTGAATGGTCTTGGCACTCTTGTCTAAAATCAGTTGACCATAGATGTGTGGCTTCATTTCTGGACTCCATTCTTATACCAATACCTCACTGTTCTGATTAAGGTAGCTTTGTAGTAAGTTTTAAAATCAGAAAGTGTGAGTCCTCCAACTTTGTTCTTTTTTAAATATTGTTTTGGCTATTCCATATGCATTTGAGAATTGGCTCTTCCATTTCTGTGAAAATAGCTGTTGGCATTTTGATAGGGATTGCATTTGAATCTGTAGATCATTTTGGGGAGTTTTGCCATCTTAGCAAACTTAAGTGTTCAATCCATTTACATGGTATGTCTTTCAATTTAATTTCTTTCAGCATTGTTTTGTATTGTTCAGTACAGAAGCCTTTTCACCTCCATGGTTAAATTTATTTCTAGATGTTTATACTTTCTTCATTTTCTTTTTGAATTTTTCATCCCTGGTGTATAGAATCTATACTGATCTTTGCTTGGAGATCTTATACCCTGCGATTTTGCTGAATTTATTAGCTCTAGTAGTTTTGTTTTGTTTTGGTGAGGGCATCTTTGGGATTTTAAAAAAAATGTTTTTCTTGATTTTTTTTTTTTAGAGAGAGAAGGCAGATGGAGAGAGGGAAACATCAATCGGCTGTCTCCTGGATTGAACCTCCAATCCAGACACCTGCCCTAACCAGGAATTGAACTAGCTACTACCAACTGAGCCACACAGGCCAGGGTGATATATATATTTTTAATAATAAAGGATCATGTCTTCAGTGTATAGCGATAGTTTTACTTCTTTCCAGTTTGGATGCCTTTATTTCATTTTCTTACCTGGAGAGAATTTTCCAGTACAGTTGAATAGCAGTGGTGAACATGAGCATACTTGTCTTATTCCTGATCCTGGGGGGAAAGATTTTAGTTTTTCACTATTGTGTATGATGTTAGATATGGGTTTTCTTAAGTGCTCTTGAAAAATAAAATTTATTAAAGTACCTTTTGCATAAAAGATTAAATAGCATTAAAAAATTCAGTTCCTCAGCTGCACTAGCCACATTCCCAGTGCTCAATAGCCACATGTGGCTAGTGGCTGCTGTATTGGAGAGTGCAGGTAAGAGAATATTTTCATCATCATAGAAGGTTCTATTTGGTAGTGTTTCTGTAGAGCCTAGGACAAAGCAGCGAGTTTTGTAATGACCTTGACCGTAAATTGATTGGGAAGAGGTAAATATTAGCAGTGGCCCGAGGCTGTCCTTTCAACCCTTAAGTGCATTAATGCCCTTTCAGGTTGACCATGCTCAGGGCTAGTATTGATTTACCTGAACAGTTTCGTTACACAGCAAGTGAGATCTAAATGTCTGGGCATTTAAAAAAAAACACCTGTGGGTAACTTAAATAACTTAAAATAACAAGTTATTTTACTGCTTTAGGTATAATTTTGTGTGTGTGTGTGTGTGTGAGAGAGAGAGAGAGAGAAAGAGAGGGAGAGAGAGAAAAAAAGAGAGAGGTAATGTATCTCCATGGCCTACAGTTGCTTTAAGTTTGTATCTAATGAACTTTTGGAGGCAAAGAGGAGTTGCAGTTATGCAATTGCACTAGTATTACTAGAATTTAGGATACTTACACAGACTTATCTATATATATAAAAGCCTAAGTGACCGTTATGACCGAACGACCAGAACGACTGGTCGACCAGTTGCTATGATGCGCACTGACCACCAGGGGGCAGATGCTCAATGCAGGCGCTGCCCCCTGGTGGTCAGTGCACTCCCACAGCCAACCTCCCATGGTCCCTTCCCCCTGCTGGCCGTCTCCCACACCATAGGCCGCCATCGTTGGCCAGGGCGAGGGACCCCACCCGTGCACGAATTCGTGCACCAGGCTTCTAGTTTATTTATAGAAGCCAAATTTGAGAGTAGCGAAAGGTTGGATGAGCATTGTCTCTTCAGAATTCTACTAGGTAGCCTAGCCGGTGTGTGGCTTAGTTGTTTGAGCATCATCCCATGCACTACAAGGTTGTCAGTTTGATTCCCAGTCAGAGCATAAGCCCGGGTATCGATGTTTCTACCTCTCTCTTCCTTTCCCTTCCTCTCTCTGAAATCAATTTTAAAAAAAAGAATTCTACTAGGTAGACCCCCAGTTATGTTTATTATAAAACATTAATTATAATACACTTAGTATTTCAATATTTTTTAGCATATGGTTTTTGTTAAAAACTGTATGTAAAATTTCAGAGCACCCACTACATTCTGCTGTCTAGGCCATGAAGGCATTTTTTTGGTGCACGGTTGAAGAAATAGTCTGCAAGAGTAATTGACTTCTCACCTTTTTTCCCCTGAATACGAGTACCTAGCTATAGATAGGTCTTAACTCTTTTTTTTTCCCCCCTTCAGGTTTTGCTATTGTCCCTTTCTGAGAAGTGAAACAATAGGAGATGGCTGTCACGTGGTCCCAGGTCATGGATTAGAGCAATTGAAGTAGAGAGACCCTTTTGTACATTTCTGCCTCCTTCAGTGACCTTCCCTCTTTCCAGATCACGTACTTCAGCCTCTGGTACTACAACAAGCAGAACCAGCGCCGGTGGGTGGATTTGGAAAAGCCTCTGAAGAAGCAGCTGGATAAGTACGCCTTGGAGCCCACCGTCTCCTTCGGAGTGGTGTTCTATGTGCCTTCCGTGTCCCAGCTGCAGCAGGAGGTCACCAGGTGAGAGAGTCCATGCTCTGTTTTCAGGAAATGACCGAGTGTGATTGGAAAAGTGAAAGGAAGGTTGCAGTCAGGAGATCAGGCTGACCTTTGCCCTCCCGCCCCACATTTTCAGCCACAGTGTCACGTGGAGGTTCTGGTATGTGGTGTGTCAGAATGCCTTACTGTGTTTGCATGAGTTACGGCTTCACTGGGCACAAAGGAGTGATTAAGGGGAAAACACTTCTACCCTGGCTGTGAACTCTTCTCGTAGTGATGTCATCTTTAGTGTGTGTATTGATTTGTTTCTGACCTTTCTAACAACGAAAAGAGGGAGGGGGAAAAATTAAAATTAGTCACAGAATCTGTGTTCCTCCTTCAAGAAAGTGTGCAGCAGGGTTCTCACAGTTCTTTGACTCCAGTGGCAGTGTGGGGTAGTGACGTGGAGGGGGAGAAGGAGAGGCGGGAGGTGTTGAAGGTCTGAAAATGTTGGCTAATATGTGCCCCTCCCCCCCCCCATGTTTAAAAAAATAGGAGTGTTTTAGTTATAAAGTCATGGCACAATGAGGACTCAGCCACAGTGTCACGTGGAGGTTCTGGTATGTGGTGTGTCAGAATGCCTTACTGTGTTTGCATGAGTTACGGCTTCACTGGGCACAAAGGAGTGATTAAGGGGAAAACACTTCTACCCTGGCTGTGAACTCTTCTCGTAGTGATGTCATCTTTAGTGTGTGTATTGATTTGTTTCTGACCTTTCTAACAACGAAAGGAGGGAGGGGAAAAAATTGAAATTAGTCACAGAATCTGTGTTTCTTCTTCAAGAAAGTGTGCAGCAGGGTTCTCACAACTCTTTGACTCCAGTGGCAGTGTGGGGTGGTGACGTGGGAGGGGGAGAGGGAGAGGCGGGAGGTGTTGAAGGTCTGAAAATGTTGGCTAATATGTGCCCCTCCCCCTCCCCCGTGTTTAAAAAATAGGAGTGTTTTAGTCATAAAATCATGGTACAATGAGGACAGACATTTTTTTTTAAGACGCTCTATCCACTGAGCCAAACCAGTTTCAGCGAGGACAGACTTTTTTTAATTTTAACAGAATGGAATGATGAAATTTGTATATTACAAAGGTCACCAATCATAGAAGGTAGATTAGAGGTGGCAAGACTGTAGGCAGGACACCAGTTAGTAATGTACACTCCATAATCTGGGCAGAATGGAATGATGAAATTTGTATATTACAAAGGTCACCCATCATACAAGGTAGATTAGAGGTGGCAAGACTGTAGGCAGGAGACCAGTTAGTAATGTACATGCCATAATCTGGGCTTTAGTGTAGAATGTGGACCTGAACAAAGGCATTTCATTCGCTGTGGGGAGGGCTGAGAGAGAACAGGCCCTGTAGATTCAACCAGTATGATTACACATTAATTGGGTATAGCAGAACCTAATAGATACTAGTAAGTTGCATCAGTAAGGATTAGGTATGGCTAAGGATGTATTTTCATTGTTACAAATTGAACATAATTAAAGCATAGTGATTAATCACAAAACAATATGTAATTATATATGTGTTTTCCGATGGTCTTAGGCGACCCCTGTGAAAGGGTCGTTCGACCCCCAAAGGGGTCGGGACCCACAGGTTGAGAACCGCTGGTGTAGAATGTGGACCTGAACAAAGGCATGAGCTGTGGGGAGGGCTGAGAGAAAACAGGCCCTGTAGATTCAACCAGTATGATTACCCATTAATTGGGTGTAGCAGAACCTGATAAGTTGCATCAGTAAGGATTAGGTATGGCTGTATATAACAAAAGCCCTTAATACCTTTGACTTCTCCCGTGAAAGAAGTCCAGAGGTCAGCCCTGCAGGGCTCCTAGGACAGCTCCACCAAGTCTTCAAGGACCCATGCTCTGTCTCTTACTGTTCCACCATCCTCAGCGTGTTCGTGTTCTTTCCATTCACTACGTAACCTCAGAGCCAAAGGATCCTGGAGATCACCTCGCTGTTGCATTCACCTTCCAGGGAGTAGAAGTGTAAACTGGGCTCTCCTCTCAGCAAGTCATGCTGCTCTAAGGGGCCTTTCCCATTCCTCAGCCACACTCTCCACATTGTAAGTGTGGCTAACGGCTGCCCTCTGACAGCACAGATATACACCATTGTCACCCCCGCAGAAAGTTCTGTTAGACAACACTGCTCTCTCCATCTAGCAGTTAGTTCACAGGAGAAGGGATGAACACATCACATGTCCCCATGAGAGTATACAATCAGGCAAACCGAGAATGTGGAAAATTCTACATGATAAACCACATTATTTTGTCTATAAGTAACATGAAAATAAAGAGGAGGCATTTTTTTCCTAAAATTAAGAGAAATTTAGAAATAATCAAATGTAATTTGTGGACTTTGTTGGGATCCTGATTTAAAAAACAGCAACTGTAAAAAGACTGTCGACGCAATCACAAAAATTGTACATGGACTGGGTATTAGATAGTGTTAAGGCATTATAAGTCATTTATTTTGTTGGGTATGTTAAGTGTGTGTGTGTGTGTGTAAGCTGACCTTTAGGGATATATACTGAAGTATTTGTTATGGTACATGTACATCTGGGATTTGCTGTAAAACACTTGGGGTCAGGGAGGGGAGAGCATAGAGGAGACATGGTAGGCATAAAGTTGGCGATTGGTGAGGCTGCATACTAGGGCTATGGGAGATTTTGTACTTATTGTCTGTATATCTTTCAAAATTTCTATAATAAAACAAATATATAAAAATAAAAATGTCTGTACGTTAGCCTTCTATTACTAACCTAAGAAAAACAGGTGAAAACTACCTGCTGCACATTATTTAAAATTTCTGTTGTGCAAAATGAGGCACCTAATCTATTATAATTATTTAATGTAATATATATTTAATTTTATTTTATTGTTTAAGGTATTACAAATAGTAGTACATGTCTCCTTTTTTCCCCATTGACCTTCCCCCAGCCTCCCCTC
>NW_005362797.1:731591-742703 GCF_000412655.1 Myotis brandtii | reverse complement strand
GTCAAGGGCATGTACCTTGGTTGCGGGCACATCCCCAGTAGGGGGTGTGCAGGAGGCAGCTGATCAATGTTTCTCTCTCATCGATGTTTCTAACTCTCTATCCTTCTCCCTTCCTCTCTGTAAAAAATCAATAAAATATATTAAACAAAATAAAAATAGAAAAATCATCATTCTCCCCTCTAAAAAAATAAATAAATAAAATAAAATTGACATTTTTTTGTAGGTATCAGTATTATCTGCAGCTGAAGAAAGATATCTTGGAAGGAAACATTCCATGTACATTAGAACAAGCAATTCAACTAGCAGGCTTGGCTGTTCAAGGTAAATGATGACACCTGATACTGTACCTGACCTATCAGATTAAAACTGTTACAACGAAAACAGCAAGGAATCCTTAAAGTAACAGACTTTCTATAGTAGTGTAAATATGTTGGTGAAATGTTACTCTGTTACCAAAGGGGCTTCCTTGTGGGAAGAATGAATTTGGTAGGGATATATACTGAAGTATTTGTAGTTGCTATGGTACATCTGGGATTTGCTGTAAAACACTTGGGGTCAGGGAGGGGAGAGCATAGAGGAGACATGGTAGGCATAAAGTTGGCGATTGGTGAGGCTGCATACTAGGGCTATGGGAGATTTTGTACTTATTGTCTGTATATCTTTCAAAATTTCTATAATAAAACAAATATATAAAAATAAAAATGTCTGTACGTTAGCCTTCTATTACTAACCTAAGAAAAACAGGTGAAAACTACCTGCTGCACATTATTTAAAATTTCTGTTGTGCAAAATGAGGCACCTAATCTATTATAATTATTTAATTGTTCTTTATTATCCATAAGTGAGTGAGATCATGAGGTATTGATGTAATATTTTTGTGTAAAAATACTTTATATTAGAAAGTTGACAAGTTGATAAGGCTTTAGGTGATATTTTTGTTTAATCAGCATATTTGGCTTTTGGGCAAGTTTATGGAATGCTTGCTTTAGAATTGACGTGTGCAGTCTTTTTCATTCCTTGGTTTAAACAGTTCTGAATTCAGGTTTGCAGGCTACATTTTATCAAGGCGTTACTTCTCTGGACCGTATTGGCAGAGTTGGTGGATCTTCATGAAGTGATAGCATGAACTATTGGTGACTGGCTTAAAGTAGATGATTGCTGATAACAATCATAATAGTTACGGTTTCTTGAGTGCCAGCTGTGTTCTAGTATTGTGCTAAAAGCTTTAAAATATATTCCTTGAATACGTTCCACCTTGTGAAGGGATGATAGCATTCCCATTTTGCCAGTGACAATTTAACCCATAGATTACGACTTGCTCAGATTCCTGCAGAATGCTTGATTGGAGAGCTGGAATGCAACCTAGCTCTGCGTGACTAAAGCTTGCGCTGGTAACCAGTGCCCCGAATATTGAAAGTGTAATAATAAGTAAACTCATTTTACAAGAATATTAAGAAAGCATTTAGCAGCTATGCTTTTAGGGATTTCATCCAAAAAAATTTCAATATAAACTTGGTCTGAAATATCAGGAATCGTTTTCTTTTGGGTTTATCTTCCACGGCTAGGGAACTTCCACCAGAGTAAGCAAAGTCTTATGTTACCAAGTTACTAGGCAGAGTTTTTAAAGTAAAGATTGCCTATGGCGTCTCTCTCCAACTAACAAGGACAGTATGTAGGGACTGTCTGTCTTATGGGGCATAAGATAGATGACCAGTTGTCTTCTACATGGTTATAGCTTTGAAATAACTGCAGTTAAGGAGAAGTAACTCAACAAATTGATTACATTGTGTGTGTCTGTGTGTGTGTGTATGTGTGTGTGTGTGTAGGTATGGATGTAGGTACGGTCAAGGATGTTCTTGTCTTTCTTTGAAACCATCCGGCTTAAGGTTTCAGTTGTCTAGTTTATGCTTCTCTAATAAATTATGGTAAAATGCATTGTCTCAATTGGAGCTAATGTTGGTGTTAACTTTTTAAAATTGACATTTTTGCCCTAACCGGTTTGGCTCAGTGGATAGAGCGTTGGCCTGCGGACTAACGGGTCCCAAGTTCGATTCCGGTCAAGGGCATGTACCTTGGTTGCGGGCACATCCCCAGTAGGGGGTGTGCAGGAGGCAGCTGATCAATGTTTCTCTCTCATCGATGTTTCTAACTCTCTATCCTTCTCCCTTCCTCTCTGTAAAAAATCAATAAAATATATTAAACAAAATAAAAATAAGAAAAATCATCATTCTCCCCTTAAAAAAATAAAATAAAAAATAAAATAAAATTGACATTTTTTTGTAGGTATCAGTATTATCTGCAGCTGAAGAAAGATATCTTGGAAGGAAACATTCCATGTACATTAGAACAAGCAATTCAACTAGCAGGCTTGGCTGTTCAAGGTAAATGATGACACCTGATACTGTACCTGACCTATCAGATTAAAACTGTTACAACGAAAACAGCAAGGAATCCTTAAAGTAACAGACTTTCTATAGTAGTGTAAATATGTTGGTGAAATGTTACTCTGTTACCAAAGGGGCTTCCTTGTGGGAAGAATGAATTTGGATTCTCTAATGAAAGGAGACTTCTGGAAGGATAAACATGTTCTCATATGTCAATAGAGAAACAGAGGAAAAAAATACACAGAGCATTTGCCTGCTATGTATTTCTCTTGCTTTGCTGCTAGCTAATATTTTAGGAAGAAAGATCAGCCAACAGTGAGGTTGATGAGGTTATGATCACTTCTACTTTAGGCATTCGTCACTTGTTTGGTTTCCTAAACCAGTGGTCGGCAAACTGCGGCTCGCGAGCCACATGCGGCTCTTTGGCCCCTTGAGTGTGGTTCTTCCACAAAATACCGACTTCTGCGCATGGGCCACGAAGTTTCAATCACACTGTACGTGCGCGTCCACACGTGGTATTTTGTGGAAGAGCCACACTCAAGGGGCCAAAAAGCCGCTTGTGGCTCTCAAGCCGCAGTTTGCCAACCACTGTCCTAAACAGTGTTCCTGGATTACAGAGCATCATCAGTCATAACAGATCAAGTTTGCCTTTCACGGGTAGTTTTTTGGGTTGTTTAATTCTGTCATTTTTCCTATGCCCAATCGATATGTATTTACACGGATATATTTACCTTGGGAAGACTTCTGATGGGGCATTGTTTCATATGATAACTGGCATTTAATCTTGGGAATTGAAATTTAGTCAGAAGAATTATTAATAAAATTCTTCAGGTATTAGCAGGCGTGGAGACCTTTATCATTTCTAGACAATTGCCTGACACATGAAACCACATTCCTTTTCAAAGCCCTTTGACTCTTCCTACATGTCATCTTTGGCTTTAAGAGCTGGTTTTTCATAAACTTTTTGCCAAACTATCTATTTATATTTAAGAGCTAAAACTTTCTAAACCAATACATCTTGCTGTAACATATTCAGATGATCTGATTCCATTCTCGAGAGGTATAATCACTACTGTGAACACTTTGGTTTCTTCCTGACATTTTTCTGTGCATAAGTAAGCCCACATGATTATAGGGCAGTTTTGATTTTTAATTATAAAGATGAGATCACATTACATACAGTTTGTAATTTATTTTTCACTTTATTAATAGGCATTTTCCAAGTCAAGAAACATGAGTCCACCTCACTAATGCTTTAAGAACGATATTTTAAAAATGTATACTTTATAGCTATAATGCAAATTTGACTTCTGAATCATAAGCACACCATCTACATACGATGTATCAGGTATAGTTGAGCATGCGTTGCTATGCAAATGAAACATAACTGACATGTGAATATTTGTCATTTTGTATAGCTGATTTTGGTGACTTTGATCAGTATGAATCCCAGGACTTCCTTCAGAAATTTGCCTTATTTCCTGTGGTAAGACTCCTTTTGACATTGGGCCTTTGTATAAACAGTTTATTTCCATGCCCTTAATACTCCCTGAAATGAAGTCAGGTATGGAGGGGTCTCTCTTTTCCGCGTCCAGCGCGGCTAGAGAGTGGTCTGGTTCTTTGAGTAGGGGCGGCTGGGGATTGAGAATATGAAAGAAAGAGACAGAACACAAAGATGGAAGAAAAAAGCTGGGACTGGGTGGGACTGCTGTCCTCTTCTGCTGGAGAGACAGGGACCCAGCACCAAAACAGCATGTTTATTTTATATACCCCAAAATACCAGAAGTTTCACCAAAGGTCAAGACAAAGGAGCTTATTTGCATTCTTGTAAGGTCAGTTCTGGGTGGGCTCTTCATTCTTGGTGCTTGGCTGGATTTACATAATAAAACCCACTCCCAGGCACCTGGGCAAAATGAAGGTCAAGCTGAGAACACTTCTGCCTTTTTGGCAAAACGAGTATCCAGGACATGGCTCTTCCTATCGCCCTGGATTCAGCTGACAATTTATTAAAGAAATGCCCATGTGCCTTCCCAGGGGCCCTCTACAGTCAGGAATAGTACTGAAAAATCGGTTCCCTCCGATGAACACACAAGTGTAAGTTTTTTTCCTGTAACACCTTTCTTGGTTGTGGTAAAGCCACGGAAACGGGAGGGTCTGCAGTCACCGGGCTGTCGCCAGAGACATTTGTCTTACGTTTGGACGTTGAGTCTAAAGAGAGGGATTCGTTTCCCGCTTCTGAGGAGCCACGAGAGGTTTTGCTTTTAACCGAAGGCTTGAAACCTCACAGAATTATGTTGAAATAAATTTGGCTTCTCATTAGCAGTTTAAAAAGTAGATGATGGGAGGACACTGCCTTCCACTCTGGTACAGTCACTACTGGTCCCCTTGGCAAGAATACTGCCCTGGGGCCACCCGGGGAGGGATGCTCTTCTGAGCATCTGCACAGCCAGCGGGAGGGCACAGGTGTCATAGTGCCGGGATGGCAACTGCCCATGGATGTTACCAGCGGACATAGCCCAGTGGGAACTTGCTCTGAGGTTGAATGGAAAAGGCAGGGCGAGTGTTTGGCTCCTGAGCAGAAGGCACTAAATTTCTTGCAGTGGTCGGCAAACTGCGGCTCGCGAGCCACATGCGGCTCTTTGGCCCCTTGAGTGTGGCTCTTCCACAAAATACCGACTTCTGCGCATGGGCCACGAAGTTTCAGTTGCACTGTACATGCGCGCCCACATATGGTATTTTGTGGAAGAGCCACACTCAAGGGGCCAAAGAGCCGCATGTGGCTCTCAAGCCGCAGTTTGCCGACCACTGCCTTAGGGAGACCATGATGACGTGCTGAAGCCAAGCTCCCTGGCACTCCGACCAGCCCTGCTTTTGCCTGATGGCGACGAGAGTTGGGTAGAGTCAGCAGCAACGAATCTTCCTGAGAAATCGGGGTGACTTGTGTACATACTTACTGCCGTGTGTTTTCTTCAGGGCTGGCTACAAGATGAAAAGGTATTGGAAGAAGCAACCCAAAAAGTGGCCTTACTGCATCAGAAGTACAGGTAATGCTAAGAAAATAAGACAGGGCAATGGTATGGAAACAGTGCCTGTTTGAACTTGAAATGTGCGTTAACACAGTGAAATTCGGCACTTAACGCTGCTGTTGCTGCTGCTGCTGCTGCAACCGCTACCCCTCCTAAGAGTCCCCGCATTTTCATAGCACTCACTGTGCCGAGTGCTGGTCCAAGCACTTACCATATTACCTCATCTATTATCCATGTTGTCCCCATGAGGAGGCTGAGAACGTTGAAAGGGTGCCCATCCTCCACCCCGAGTATGAAAGGTTTGGTGCTAACCGAGTCCTGTGTAGGTTAGTTCAAAATTGGAGGGGCTTCTTTTCATATGTGATGCAGCAGGTACAGGGTTTTTCTCCTCTGCACCTTTGGAAGCTGTATCTCTGTCCTCCGGGGAAGCTGTGCTAAGAGCTACGATGCTTACTGCCCTGACCTACCGTCCCGGGTAGACAATGACTTTCTTGGATTGTGAATCTGTACACGTTGTAAGAAAAACCCTCACCTGGAGAATGCTAGGTCTCCATTCTAAACCAGATGCACAGTTCCAAGTATGTGATATATCATTACATTCTTATAACCACTCTTTAAGTCAATGTTATTATCTCCTTACAGATTGGGGAAGCCAAGCTCAGAAAGACTAAATAACTTGCCCAAAGTTACATGAGGTAGAGGTGGGATTTGGACCCAGGTCTGTCTAATTATAACCTATTGTTCATCCCCTCCCATTAAAAATAACCTTTGGTCTCCCCTCACTCAAATCCATACAATCGCTCACAAAGGATTAATCTTCCTAAAACATCACTTTCCTCTCTCTTCTCCCCACCCCACCCCCCTTCTCAGATGCTCATGAACTTGTTCTTGCTCTTCACTAGCCTGAGTTAATTGCCCCTGGGATTAAAGGCCTCCTATGAATTGGTTAAATCCTGCCTTTCCAGCTTTACCTTCTGCCCGAAATGAACCATGCGCCCCGCCCCGCCCCCCCAGCACAATTAATCCCTCAGGCCTACATCGCCTTGTCTTTTGTTACTTTCAGTCATTCATTTGTGCATCCCCTTAAAGATGTAGTGGCACAGAGATAAGTTGGACAATCCCCTGCCATCAGAGGATGTGTTTCCTGCCTTGCAGTCTAAGGGGTAGGCAGGACAACCCACCAGCAGGCAGTTAGAATAGTCAGAACGGAATATGGGAGCAGTGGGAAATGTGCACAGAATGTGGTGGGTTTGTGTAGAGCGGGGATGTCTGACCTAGACTCGGGGATCACAGCAGGTGACAGAGAAGGAGTGATGGGTACAGAGGCCAAGCCTTGAAGGAGAGGTGCACAGGTGAGTGACAGGTATACTAGGAAGAGGGATCAGTGCGTGCAAAGGCCCAGGGCCTGAGGGAACGTGGTGTATTCACAGAAAGGCAGAGTTGGGGATGGCTGAGGTGTGGGGTGCCCTGTGGGTGTGGGGGAGCAGCGAAGATGAGGCTGGAGAGGCAAGTTCCCATGCAGCTGAGCACTTTCGCTGCCCACACCCCCTTCCTACCTACCCATCCTTGTAATTGTGTCACTGGAGCTAAAAAGGATTTCCGTCCTCCTAACTCAGTGGTTCCCAAACTTATTTGGCCTACCGCCCCCTTTCCAGAAAAAATATTACTCAGCGCCCCCTGGAAATTAATATTTTTTAAATTTTAATAGCAATTAAACAGAAAGATATATGTATTAATGTTTCTACCTTTTTCGTAAAATATAGTAAAGAAAGGTGTAAATTAGAAACATTGAAGTTTGAAATTATGAAACTATTTATTGAACTCAGAATAGAAAGGTAATACAAAAAAAGTTAAAACAAATGCACCTGTGGCCATCACCGCCCCCCTGGATCGCTGCAGTGCCCACCAGGGGGCGGTAGCGCCCACTTTGGGAATCACTGTCCTAACTCTTACTTTCCGCACTTTTATAATTTGGCATTGAGCACGTGGTGCTTAGTATCCCCTGATAGTTTGGATAGTAAGCAGTTACTCAGTGGTTTGGAAAGAATCCTAGCTTTTCCCAAAGATGTTTCAGGGGTTGTCTTATTCCCTGCGTTCCCCTCGCCTGTCTAAAGCGCAGGGAGAGGATCTTCCATAACTAACCTCAGTGTGCCGCACCATGCTTTGCATGTAGCCAATTTTCAGTAAATATTGGACTGATATAACCGATGGCAGATGCTTAGAAACTTGAAATGTTTATACTGTTTTAGGCCAAATCCATATGCAGTGTTTTAGAAAAGCTCCGTGGTTTTGCTTGTTTGTTTTTAGTTTTGTGGCTAATCTCACTGACATCGTTTGGGTTGCAGAGGGCTCGCAGCTCCTGAGGCGGAAATGCTGTACATGCAGGAGGTGGAGAGGATGGAAGGCTACGGAGAAGAGAGCTACCCTGCGAAGGTAAGTGGGACACGGAGGCCGGGGCTTTCCAAAATTAGTCTCAGCGATTCCCGGAGGATGGAGGATCGCGGGGAAAGCCCAGGGTGGCCTGCTGTGCGAAGGCCGACATCGTGCAAAGTTCTGGACATTTCAAAGTTGAGGTCCTTGTGGCCAAGGTGACGCAGCAAACATATTCCTGATTTGCAGTTCTCTGAATGCTATTTTTTCAAAAAATATATTTTATTGATTTTAGAGAGAAAGGGAGAGGGAGATGGAGATAGAAACACCAATGATGAGAGAGAATCATTGATTGGCTGCTTCCTGCAGGACCCCTACTGGGGATCGAGCCTGCAACGCAGGCATATGCCCTTGGCCGGAATCAAACCTGGGACCCTTCAGTCCGCAGGCTGACGCTCTATCCATGGAGCCAAACCAGCTAGGGCTCTCTGAATGCTCTTGAGAGAGAGTTCCTTAAGGGGTCCATCTCTTCTTATATCCACATATGCTTACAAGACGACACATTCATAACTTTCAGACTTCCCCCCTTCAGAATAGTTATCCTGTGAGTCTTCCGAGCGTTTCATGTCTGGGAAACAGGTTCAGGGAACGGGGTGCAGTTGCGGCTGCTGTGCACCTGCCGCCTGAGTGTGTCCTTCTCCTTCCAGGATAGCCAGGGCAGCGACATTTCCATCGGAGCCTGTCTGGAGGGCATCTTTGTGAAACACAAGAACGGAAGGCCTCCTGTGATATTTCGGTATTTTTCTTACAACTTTCTGTGCAGTTTCTGTGGCTCCTGTTGGTGCTACTTTTTAGTTTCGATGTTAGTTATATTGCTCATAAGTATCTCCCCAGGTCTCAGTGGGAGATGGAAATACGCCCTTCCGAGGATAAAATACCACCTCACTGCCGGGTGCTTTTTGTACGCCGCTTTCTTCAAAGCCAGATGTGCAGAAAATAGTGCTTGTAATGGGGCTCGACTTAGGAAATTCTTAAAAATGCGTCCCTTTCTTCCCATATGGAGGCGTTCTTTCTTTTGATGTGAATTTTTCATATGAGCTCTGGTTTCTAGGGCTGTTTCTTTCTTTTTTGTTAATCCTCACCTGAGGATATTTTTTCCATTGCTTTTTAGAGAGAATGGAAGGGAGGGAGGGAGGGAGTGGAGGGAGGGAGGGAGAGATAGAAAGAAACATCAATGTGAGAGAGACACATCTACTGGTTGCTTCTCGCACGCGGAATGGGAAGCGAACCTGCAACCCAGGTGTGTGCCTTTCTAGGGAAGCACTGAGCCCCACTGACCTTGGTGTCCCTGGGACCTAACATAGTTTCTGACCTTGCCATAATGCATCTTTGTAAGATGTTTGCTGAATGAAGGAAGGGGTCATTGGCAACCAGCTAATATAGGGATCTTTGATCTAACTAGTCTGACAAATGGGGATAAATATAATAAATATATTTTACATTTTCAAGCATCCTTTGGCCTTGTTTAGTATACCTGCACTTACTTTTTGCGGCTATGTGTTATCACTTCAATTAGAAAATGCATGCTAGAGGATTAAAACAACTGTTTTGTTTCCAAGACAATCAAATATTAATTTATGTATCAAGCTCAAACATGGAAATCATATGTTCCACCTCCTTGGTGTACGCATGAGCACTCATATTGCCATTTTCTGTTTGCTGTTCTCTAGGTGGCACGATATTGCTAACATGTCCCACAATAAGTCGTTCTTTGCCTTAGAGCTGGCGAGTAAAGAGGAGACCATCCAGTTTCAAACGGTGAGTGGGCAGTAGGAATAGCATGGAATGTTTTTCCCGAAAGTTAACACGTTAGCGTTTCTGTGTGTGTATTTGGGGGAGGTGGGGGTGGGTGGCATTAAAATGATAGTATTTTACAGTTTTATAAAGTGTAAAATTTTATAACATTTTACATAATGGTAGTTTTGTCATAATAGTGCATTTGACAAAAGTAATTGCTCAGTGAATATTGTTGAATGAATCCTAAGATAACTACTAAATTTAAGCACCTACATAGGGGAGAAAGTGAGCACTAATATTTTAATTTCCATTAAGTGAATGGCTCTGTAGAAAGATCATTTCACAGGTATTTGCTTTTGCTCCCTTGACACATGGCAGTATTGAGTCACTGAGTCAAATGTTTTGTTTAAAAATGTCTTTGAGCCCTAACCGGTTTGGCTCAGTGGATAGAGCGTCGGCCTGTGGACTCAAGGGTCCTGGGTTCGATTCCGGCCAAGGGCATGTACCTTGGTTGCGGGCACATACCCAGTAGGGAGTGTGCAGGAGGCAGCTAATCGATGTTTCTCTCTCATCGATGTTTCTGACTCTCTATCCCTCTCCCTTCCTCTCTGTAAAAAATCAATAAAATATATTTAAAAAAAAATAAAGATGTCTTTGAGTTATCTATTTGTCAAAATGAAAGTTGACATTTTCATAACTTTTAAATTTCTAAGTCATTTTGAAGCTGTTTAATACAAGAATCACACTGTTTGAATAGATTTTTTTTGTCTTCATAATTTAAATCCTAATTATCCTTCACATTCCTGTGAAGACACAGTATTAGAAAATGAAAGAGTCCCAGTGTGTTAAAAGTGACTTGACATAATTACGTCTTGTCCCCAGATAAACTCTGTATCACGGTGTGAATGTGCTTTCATCTATTTTATGCATATTTTATTACCAGGAAGACATGGAAACAGCAAAATACATGTGGAGACTCTGTGTGGCGAGGCACAAATTTTACAGACTAAACCAGTGCAGCCTGTAAGTATATCCTGCTCGTGGGAGTTGGAGAAAAGAATAAGTTTAGACATTTTTATCTTGAGTTGTATTGCATCATCTAGAAAGGCCAGTTTTATGAAATGATATTTTAAATGGCATTTTTATGATAAACTCTTGGCTTTTGCATGTTAAAATGATATTTCTCAAGGTTTTACCATTTCTTTTGCTTTGGACCAACTTCTAATTACTACAGATATGCCTGTAAGATTTCTTTTACCCATTTACTAGAATCATTCTAATTTTTGAAAGTTAGAAAGTGAATATCTTTTATTTTTTTAATCAGCATTTTGTGTAATTAGGGATTATTGCTTTTCAAGCCATGTGAAGAATTTATGGCCCTTCTGCCTAATGTAGTTTTCTTAACCTACATGCACTGCCCCCTACTGGATCGTTGCCATCAGCATATAAACGTGCTGTAATATTTCACATCTTAAAACACTTTTTTCTTTATGCCACATGCTCCCTAGCCGTGGTGTCATGTCTTTGCTCCCCTT
>NW_005362797.1:716588-731307 GCF_000412655.1 Myotis brandtii | reverse complement strand
CAAACCGGCTAGGGCTATAGCAAATTTCTTCAAAGGAGTTGTGTGCACCTGCTTTCTCTCCTTCCTCCCAGCCTGTTTCCACGAAGCTGCCGCACCATTGACTCTGCCTGTCCCAGGGACAGTGACCCTCACCCAGTGGTCATTTCTGTTCGTTCACTTGACCCTCCAGCAGCACTTGCCCTCTGACCGCCCTTCCTTCCTGCACCTGCTCTTCCCTGGCTGCCAGGACCCCACCTCTCCTGCTTCTCCTCTTTCTAGGCTGTTTCTTCTCACTCACCTTTGAGGTTTAATGTTCAGACCTCATCTCCATCCGCTCGTTTCCTGGGGGATTCACCTGGCCTCGGGCTGAAAAAACGGCATTTTTGTGCTGAAAGTGTGTCTGGTTTCCCATCGAGCCCCGTCTCCTCCCCATGCACCTGATTGACACATCCTCCCGCCTCGGCGACATCCCCACCTGCTACCTCCGAGGCACCTCACATTTGTCTAAAACCAAACTCTTGATGTGCTCTCCTGCTTCCTGCCCCCAGGCCTGCTTTTCCCTCTTCCTCGTGTTGGCAGATGGCAACACCATATTCAGCGGCCCCGTCCGCTCGTTTCCTGGGGGATTCACCTGGCCTCGGGCTTAAAAACGGCATCTTTGTGCTGAAAGTGCATCTGGTTTCCCATCGAGCTCTGTCTCCTCCCCGAACACCTGATTGACACATCCTCCCGCCTCGTCGACATCCCCACCTGCTACCTCCGAGGCACCTCACATTTGATACGTTTAAAACCAAACTCTTGAGGTGCTCTCCTGCTTCCTGCCCCCCGGCCTGCTTTTCCCTCTTCCCCGTGTTGGCAGATGGCAACACCATATTCACCGGCCCCAAACCTACCTGAGTCCTGTTTCTCTCTCATCCACATCCAATTCCTCAGCAAGCTCTGCCTGCTCTGCCTTCAAAATGTACCTGAAATCTGACACGTTACCACCTCCTCTGCTAACAGCTGAAGTGCCAGCTGCCACAGTCTCCCACCTGGAAGACGGCAGTGGCCTCCAGACTCCCTTTCTGAGCCTGCCCTGCCTATAGCTTCTCTCCTGGCCAGAATGATCTTAACGTGAGTCAGATCCCATCACTCTTCTGGCCCTCATTCCATCACTTAAAAGTACAAGGCTTGTGTCATCGGGCCATTGCCTGGTTCCAGCCTTGTTGCCTTTACCCTCCCCCTTGCTTCCCCTGTCCCAGCCACAATAGGATCCTTTCTGGTCTGTGAACATGTTACACCCTTGGGGGCGCTATACTTGCCCCTTCTTTTCCCGTGTCCTCACATGTCGTCATTGATCAGAGGTGGTCCTCTTCAGCTGGGCTGTCCCTTCCCACCTGTGTTCCTTCCCCCTACAACCTGTCTCTCTCTATCCCCGTGCAATTAGCACCACTTGAATATCTATGTTTGTTTGTTTACTTGTTTACTGTCCGTGTCTCCTCCCAGCAGGTCAGTTCCCAGCCGTGCTCATGGCTGACACTCTCCCTGTCTTGTTAACCCCTGTATTCTCAGCGCTGCACAAGGGCCTGGCCCACGGCAGGCCTTGATGAATTTGTTGAATGAGTCTATAGAAACAATTGTTAGGAGCTCTGCTTTGGGGGGGGGGGGGGGTGCTGTAGGAGCCCCTAGGAGAAGGGTACATAACCCAGAAGCATCCAGTTAGGAACGGCTTCCCAGCCGAGTGACAGCTAAACTGCGACCTGGTTTCACTCCATCCCTCCTCTGGCCCAGTGCAGCTCCTCCCTCCTGGCCTTGCCTGCCCATCCCTCCTGGCCTCACCTACCCCATCCCTCCTGGCCTCCCCTACCCCATCCCTCCTGGCCTCACCTACCCCATCCCTCCTGGCCTCGCCTGCCCCATCCCTCCTGGCCTCACCTACCCCATCCCTCCTGGCCTCGCCTGCCCCATCCCTCCTGGCCTCACCTACCCCATCCCTCCTGGCCTCGCCTGCCCCATCCCTCCTGGCCTCACCTACCCCATCCCTCCTGGCCTCGCCTGCCCCATCCCTCCTGGCCTCACCTACCCCATCCCTCCTGGCCTCGCCTGCCCCATCCCTCCTGGCCTTGCCTGCCCCATCCCTCCTGGCTCCAGCCAGGGTTCTGTTTGGATGAGCAAAAGACGTAGCACTGCTCTCAGGGTTACACCCCGGGACCAAATCCGAGCCTGTCCCCCTCCACTCTTCCTCAGCTATGGGATTACATGTAGAGTCCAGTACAGTGGGGCCTTGATTTACAAGTTTCATTCGTTCTGAGACCGAGCTCGTTAAGGAGCTTGTTAACTCAAATTACTCTGTCAACTCAATGCAAAAAATCGGCCGAGAGACAGCTGGTATCTCAAAAAACTCGTTAGTTGGGACACTCGTAAGTCAAGGCCCCACTGTATTCTTTCGCACGGTTCCCCTGCCCCACTCACCCTTGATCCCGGCTCTAGGGCCCTCAGTTCTTTCAATGCAGATGTTCCTCGCAGCCCCAGGCCTCGCTGGCGTGCCCTTCCTCCTCTTCTCTCGCAGAGCTAGTCATTCTTCAAGATCTGGTGTGCATGTAGAGCCGCCTTGAGACCACCATGTATTCTGTTTGTTAGTCCTCGGTTTCACTCTCCAAGTCCAATTTTTTCCTGTCACTTTCATAACAATAATTCTGACTCAGCAAATGCTTTCTCCATATTGAGCATCATGCTGAGAGCTTTTATCTCCTCTCATCTTCACAGTCACCTGTGTGGTAGTTATTATTGCCCTTTTGTGGGCGATGGCATGGAGACTTAGAGATGTGAAGTGTTGTTCCCCTGCTAACGGGGAGCAGCAAGGCTGAGCCTGTGCTGTCAGCCCCTGTGCAGACTGCTGGAGTGTCCGTGTCTGCGTTGTGATGCGATTTGTCTGCTGTGTCCGCTAGGGCTCCCTGAGGGCAGGCTCCTCCCATCCATCTTCGTGCCCTGGAGCCTGGCAGGGGGCCTCGTACGTGCATAGGCTTAGTTAGCACCTGGTGGGAGCCTGGGTGACATGGTGACGGATCTGTGGGGAGAAGAGCCCTTTCGCTCCTTGTTGCTTTCCTTTAACTACTAACAGTCAATTGGGAAAAAAAAAATTGGCCAGGAAGGAAGAGGAAAGGCTGCGGGAGTGCTTGTGTTTTATAGGGACCCTGGGTGTGAAGAAAACCTCACACGTGCAGAACCACCTGACGATTACCACTTAGGTCCCTGCCCCCCCTCCCTGCATCCCTGCACCCCTGTTTGTATCCGAGTCCTCCTGCTGGTCTGGTGATGGGGTTTCTGAAAGCACCAGCTGGCAGCGGGGAGTACCCCTGCTTCCTTGTGGATATGGGAGCCTCTGCTTGCTGCCTGGCTGGGACTTTGGGCTGCATTTGTGGGTGGAAATGTTCCCTTGCTGCTAGATTCGGGGGTGCTGCTAGTCCAGGATAGTTGCATTTGGGGCTCCTCCGGGCTGGCCCACCTACCAGCCACGTGCGACGGTATTTTTATGCAGAAGTGTGTTCTGAGATTCAGGGAGTAGATATGCAACCTTCTGGACCACAGCCTTTTCATAAGGATAAAGCCTTTCATACGTTGAAGAGTATCCATATTATTGGCCCATCATTCCCTCAGCTTATTCTTTTTCTGGAAAATAATGAAGACTCAATGGGTTTGAATAAGCCACCGATATAATTCCTTTCCCGCAGGCCTCCGTATTAGTTGGTGCTACATTTTGTTTCTAATCTCTGTACATCCAGTAGGTCGTGGACGTCCATTTCCACACGGTAGTCCTATGTAATTATTCATGACGGTTGATATCCACGTCGCTCTGTGGAAAACGAGTATGTTTCATGGTGAGCACTTGTTCCCCAGGTGAAGTAAATGAATGCTTAGCTTTTTGGTAGGTAATAAAATGGAAAATAACTTTAATTTTCTGGTCATGTCTTCTAAGGCTCTAAACCTAGACTGAAGTATTGGTAGACTCGTTCTCACGGTCCAACTGGGTCAACTCAAGCGTGGTGAGCATTTAATGAGACTGCAGCAGGCCTAGAATTGGCCTCTCAGGATTCCTTTTCTCCCCTAGGCTTTTCTTGAGGTCATGGTTTGATTCCCAGTCAGGGCACATGCCCAGGTTGTGGGCTCGATCCCCAGTAGGGGGCGTGCAGGAGGCAGTCAGTTAATGAGTCTCTCTCATCATTGATGTTTCTTTCTCTAACTCTCCCTTCCTCTCTGAAATCAATAAAAATATATTTAAAAAAAAAAATCTCATTCCTCTGCAGTAGCCATAAATCTATAAGAAAGAAGCTGACAAAGCAAAATTTAGACAACTCTCAGAAGTATAGCTCAGCTGCCCATGCTTAGCAATGAGCATCACTTCCCTCCTCAGTCACTGTGTTTTTGGTTCAGCAAACATGGAGGGCTTCCTGTATGCCGATACCATGGCCTGTGCTCCTGCCCCCATGGGCCTTACAGAGCAGGTGGGGTTGTGTGTGTGGGGGGGGGGGGGGGGGGGGGCTGTTCTAGGCATATAATCAATTATCAGGAGCCTGTGCTCAGTAAGTGGACAGACCTGCCTGTTCAATTGCCGGTTCTGCTACTTATTTTCCACGTGACCAGCAGTAACTTACTTAATCTAAGTATCAGTTTCTTCATCTGTGAAATCAGGGTCAGCCGTCCTCCCGAATGGGGTTGGCGTGGGCCCCACCGGGTGATCACGCTCAGCCTTCAGCCCTGTTTCAACAAGTCCTGCCATTTATTTTCCTCGGGGCTGGCAGCCTTTTCTTGTTTTGTCTTCCCCAGTACACGCATTCCGGTGATTTTTTTCCTAAGAGTTCTTCACCGGCCCCATGTCGGCAGCACCCATCAGCATTGTAAACGGCCCCCAAAGTCTGGAAAACACAACCAACAGTTCCCCCACTTTCTGTCGTGCACTGAGTGCGGGGTAGCTGGTCCCACAGTGAACTGCATTGACCAGGACACTGGCAGGAAGAAAGGGGAGGTTAGAAAATTAGAACGAGGGCGAGGCTGACTCTGCCAAACAGTGTGGCAGGAGGAAGAGGTACTGGCTTGTGTGTGCAGGGTCTGCAGCGGGCAGTGTCGCCCGCATGCTGGGTGCTGCCGGCCAGGGTGCAGCATCGATAGCGCGTGGGGGAGCTGCTGCCTGTGTCCTAGGCTCTGCGTCCTGGGGTTTTGTGTTTAACACACTGCGGTTGACTTTTGCTGCAGGCTGGGCAACTCTGGACATGTCGTTGGAGGGTTCTGTCAGCAGTCCTTCCTCCCAAGTCTCACTTTCAGATTTGTAGTGCTTTAAAGTTCAGTTCACTTCGGCGAGGCTCTGGGCTAAATCGAAACTTCAAAAGACCAGTTCGCCTAAACCTACCCTTGACCTTGGAGAATGAGCAAATGCAGAGTGAATGTTAAGGCTGCAGAGTGCAATGTCTTCAAATTCTGGACACAGATTTTAGGAATATATTAACGCGCAGTTCAGGACTATTAAAAAATTAAATAAAGCCCAGACACAGCCTTCTTACCTGCTTCACCAAGGAGGCCTCTTTAACCGGGCATGTGTGGTATTTTTGTAGCGTAACGGAAGTCGTGTCCACGGGGTTGTTGAGTAACATAAATATTGGCAGAACGGAGCGTCCTTGGGAAAGAGACATCTGTTCATCAACAAGCTTATTACATTCCAAAGATAATGAAAGAAATTATTAAAGCGTTTAATTGAAAAAGAAAATCATCTAGCAAAAGCGGTTGTGGTCGCCTGGTATTGAGCTAATGTACAGGGTTTGAATGTGATGTTCGTTGTTAGAGCACTTAGGAATGCCGATCGGGGAGGCCGAGGCTCGGTGCAATGGGGCATGAGCGTTCACTTTGTGCTGTGGATTTGCAGTCATTAGTCCTTGGAGCAGTGCAACGGAAGGTCACAGCATATTTCTGTAATCAGTAATTACGTGCCGTGTAAGCTCATGAACCAGGAACAGATGGCAAAGGTTTTTTGTGTCTTTTTTAAATGCTTTGACAAAATTATGTAAGTCATCAGCAAAGCCAAGAATCCTTAGTGCTTAGGTTCCTAGATCTTAACTTTTGACAAAACTGATCACACAAAAACAAAAAATGCCTGCCTCTGTTTAAAAACTATAGAATTACAAATGGGTTTTTCTGCTTCCTGTTTCTAATTTTATTCAGAGATGGGACTTGTTGTGACTCGTTTAAACTCTCAGATTATCTGGTAAATGTTAGTTGGCCCTCCTTGATATTCTCATGGCTTTTTAAAAACATTTAGTTTTTCCCATCACCATTTATCCCTTCTATGCCCTCTCCCACCTCCACCCATTCTCATTGCTTTTTAAAATGTACATTTAAAACCGGAGAGAAGTTTCTTGAAAGAAAGGTAAATAAACGGGTTTACCACAGGCCCACTAAAACAATTTTCCTACTCTCCTGCTTTCCCTAACTGAATTCCTTAGAAGAAATACAGATTCTTAAGTTACCAACTTGATAAGCTTATCTCTTCATTACATTTGGAGTGTGTGGTTAACAGACTGTAGCTAAAGGCAGTCCCGGTTGCTTCCGGCTTTGGGGCTGGCAGCCGATGGCCACCCCTCAGGTGTGTCAGTGGGGTGGTCAGTGCTGAGCCAGGCCACGGGGCGATGCGTTTGCACGGTCTTGCTGCCTCTGGGTGAGTTTGTGGGTGGCCTGGCCTCACCTCCTTCCCCCTCTGCTTGTCCTGGATGGACCAGGGAAGGTTCCCCCTGTCGGCCCCTCCGGTAGTCCAGGCAGCGGATGCTGTGGGAGGAGGCTCAGCCCCTGGCGTGGTCAGAGGGGCCTGGGCAGCTGGACGGGGTCGAGGCCATGCCAGGGACAGGGACCCTCCTTCCTTGTCTCAGGTATGAGATTGGGTTACTTTGTCTTTTGCATGGGAACCTGTATCATTTTACCGTCTTATCAATTTATTCTCGTAGAATTAGGAAGATTGTATGTATAGAGAGCGAGCGAGAGGGAGAACATATGTATGCTCTTCTAAGAACGTGCCTTATTTTACAGGCAAACGCCGACCGTCACCGTGAACCTGATCAGGAGGAGGTCTTCTTCCAGGATGTCTCTGGTAAGAGAGAGGGAAAACCACGATGGCTGTTTCCCTTAGTGATGTCATCTTCCTTAGTAAAGTAGGCTTAGGCAGTGCTGATGTTTAGTTTGAACACAAAAGTGTGTCGATATTCTATTGTTTTTTTGACCAAAGAAATGGTGATTTTTTTCCCCCCCAGAGGGTAAGCCCAGTATTGATATAACATTTATTATATTATACATTGAAATATTAGGTCGAATCTAATATTTAAAATTTTGACTATTAGCCAACAGTAATCGGGAGTTTGTAGATATTTAAAGTACTGGACAATTTTGCCTCCTAAAATTAAATGTAAGTTTCTTACATTCATGTTTACATGAGAATTCAGGCCATTTTTGTCTATCCCTCTTTGCCCTTAACTTTTCGGACGCAGCACGTTTTCTTGTGCTGTGTGATGTCTGCCCTCAGTGCACGGGGCTTGGCATCGCCACCCGGGGCAGCAGTGAGAATGGCAGATAAGGGCTGTGGATTTCTATGTTCGCTTTTCACGTATGTTTGTGCCTCCTTTGGGAGTGTTTTAGTGGAGACAAAGAAGCCAGCAGACAGCGCCTTTGCATGTTACCTAGGCAGTGTGTTTTAACCCCGCCTCCAACTTCCCATTTCTCAGCCTAAGCCTCAACCCTATGCGATGCCCGCCCCACCCCCGCTGCATTACAATGGACATTACACAGAACCCTACACTTCTTCTCAAGGTAAGGGGCGCTGGCTCTCAGGGGCCTGACGGCATGATTACAATTTGAATACGTCACGAGATTTGGAAACCTTGAAGCCAGTGTAATTTTTGACTGAAGTGACATGCAAAATTAGTGTGATGGTGGTAGCCATGCTAGATTCATAGGATAGGCTGCCGTTATATTCTGTTTCTTGGACATGTGTAGAAAATATGCAGTACATTAGTCCTCCCTTATCCACGGGCATATGTTCCAGGACCCCCAGTGGATGCCTGAAACCAGGGATAGTACCGAACCTTATATGTACTATGCTTTTTCTTTCTTTTTTAAATAGTGTTAATTTTGTATATTTCAGAGACTATTGATCTATTCTTTTTATTTTTTATATGTTTTTATTGATTTCACAGAGGAAGGGAGAGAGAGAGGGAGAGAGAGGTAGAAAACATCAATGATGAGAGAGAATCGTTGATCGGCTGCCTCCTGTATACCCCCCACTGGGAATCGAGCCTGCAGCCCGGGCATGTGCCCTGGACTGGAATCGAACCTGGGACCCTTCAGTCTGCAGGCCAATGCTCTATCCACTGAGCCAAACCAGCTAGGGTGGTTCTGTGCTTTTTCTTAAACATACATACCCAGGGTACAATTTAATTTATAAATTAGGCACAGTAAGAGATTAACCATAACTAATAAAAAAAGGACAATAGTAGTTCATTTTACAGTTAGAGAATAGTAACAATATACTCTAATAAAAGTTATGTGAATGTGCTCTCTCTTTCTCAAAATGTAAGGAATTTTTCATGTAATATTTTCAGGCCATGGTTGGTCGTGGGTAAATGCAGCTGCAGAAAGGAAAACCACAGAGATGGGGCGACTACTGTATTAAATTTTTTAAATAATTAAATTTATCGAGGTAACGTTGTTTAATATCATGTAAGTTTCATGTGTACAGCATTAGAATTTGATGTCTGTATAATCAAATGCGTGCCTACCACCCAAAGTCTAGTTTCCTTACGTTGCCGTAATTTGATCCACTTTACCTACTTTGCCCTCCCCTCCCCTCTTCCCCTCTGGTAACCACCATTCTGTTGTTGTTGTCACCAATCTGTGAGTTGTTGTTTTTTTAGTTCATTTGTTACTTTTTTGTTTTACATTCCACAGCTGAGTGAAATCATACAGTTTTGTCTTTCTCTGTCCTTCTTCACTTAACATAATACCCTCAGGATTCATTCACGTTGCCACAAAAGGCAGTGCTTCATCCTTTTTATGGCTCAGTAGTACTCCTGTACTTACAGGCATCACATCTTTACTCATTCATCCGTCAGTGGACACTGAGGCTGTTTCCATGTCTTGGCTGTTGTAAATAATGCTGCAGTGAGCATTCGGGTGCAGGCATATCTTTATGAATTCGTGTTTTCATGTTTCCTTGGTGAATACCCAGAAGAGGAATTGCTGGATCACATGTATTACATTTGGATGCTCACATAACCCCTAATTTGTCCCATTGGTTCTTCTTCCAGCTGGTTCCTGTGTGTCCTGTTATTCCCGCCGTTAGCTTTCAGTGCTTCCCTGCTTTCTGGCACAAGACGTCCCAGGTTCATTCTGTCTTTCCCCTGCCTGAGCCCTTCCTACTATAGAGGTTTAAACATTTTATTTTAAAAACATATTTTAACTTTTCACTTGATTAGTATAGGGAGCTGTATTTAAGAGAGTGCTTCCAGCCTGGCTGGTGTTGCTCAGTGGTTGAACATTGACCTGTGAACCAGGAGGTCACGGTTCTATTCCCCATCAGGGCACATGCCCTGGTTGTGGACTTGATCACCATTAGGGGGCGTGCAGGAGGCAGCCAATCAATGATTCTCTCTCATCATTGATGTTCCTATTTCTCTCTCCTTCTCCCTTCCTCTCTGAAATAAAAAAAAAAAAATTTTTTTTTAAAATGCTTCCAAAGCTGAATCTCCGCATTCATTTAACATCTCTCTCCTTTGTTTACAAGGACCTACTAGAGCAGTGATGGCGAACCTATGACACGCGAACTCATTTTTTTGGTTGATTTTTCTTTGTTACATGGCATTTAAATATATAAAATAAATATCAAAAATATAAGTCTTTGTTTTACTATGGTTGCAAATATCAAAAAATTTCTATATGTGACACGGCACCAGAGTTAAGTTAGGGTTTTTCAAAATGCTGACACGCCGAGCTCAAAAGGTTCGCCATCACTGTACTAGAGGCCAAGGAGCTTTATGCAGAGAAGTCATTCCGCACCTTAGGAAGCTTAGAATCTAATAGTTGGAGGTAAGACAAGTACACAAATAACTTAAATACAAAGAGAACATGATTGTTTTGATGAGAGAGAGCAAGCAATTCCTGCTCCGTTCAGTGGAAGGATGAGTGTCCTCATGTTGGGGAGATTGAGAAGGGCTTTCGGGCCTCAGAAGATGGGTGGGTGGGTTTCAGCAGGTAGAGAGGGGGTGGGTGTCTGACTGGGATCCTGCTGCTGGTTTGGGGGGACGGTGAATGCTGTCTCGCAGAATGAGGAGAAGGGTGTTTGGAGAGGAGAGTGGTCCAGTGGGCTCACCCAGGGAACTGGTAGGAATGATGCTGAAGGGACAGACGGTGGGTGGACTGTGTGGTTTGTGCCGGGCCTTGTGGTAAAGATGGGAATTTCCGTGCCTCGAGGCGGGCAGCAGGGGAGCAGTGCTGGGGTGCGGACTCAGGTGCTTTCCACGATCACTGTCCTCTCCGCCTTGCACCCTGCCTGGTCTGGTTTCCGACCCCAGCCCTCCTCCTCCTGGGAAAAGGCTCTCTTCCCATTGCTGGTGTTTCCTTCCCACTCATTTCTTTCCCTGGGTCTACAAACATCTTACTATTTTTTTGTCTCTTCTCTCTTCCAACTGCAGTTTGGTGTTTTTCCTTTTTTTCCTCTTGCACCCCCTTCTGCTGAGAGTGACATCTGTGTACTGCTCCGTCTGGTCCCCCGTTCACTCCTCCCGCCTTTGTTCTTCTGTTCACGCTGCCCTCTCCTGGGTCCCGGCACCCGCACACCCTCCTTACCATCAGAGTCCAGCGTGCTCTCCGCCTGTAAATCTCAGTGTGCGGGTTCTCCCTCTTCCTCTGCACCGACAGCATTGCTCACGGCTCCTATGCCTGCTCTCAAACCCCCCTCACCACCACCAACCCGTGCAGGCTCAGCCACCATCCAGATTTCACCAAGGACGAGTGTCAGGTCTGTACTTCCCACCCCTTCCTCACTCCTGTGCTCAGCCCACGCTTCCAGGTCTGTTAGGTGGTCGTGCGGAGCAGGGGGCTGTGGCGGGCACAGCACCAGGCTGTGACGAGCACTCGGTAAATCTCACCAGCTATGCCGACCTGCTGAGCACTGATTGAAATGTTAAATCTGATCTCTCCACTTGACCGGCCTGTCCCTTTCCCCACGTTCCTTCATCCTCATGATGAAGCCACTCTCCTGGTTCCTTGGATTCCAACCTGCATGTCATTTTTCTCATCTTCTTTTTCCTTTTTGCCCTCAGCAGCCAGTCAGTTAGTTACACATCTATGGGATTATACGGCCTCTAGCTTCATATGACATCTCTTCCTTCTCCTGTCCCTCTGTGACGGACCCAGTTTCTCCTGTTTAAACCTCTCCCGAGCTGCTGTGTCACAGGAGCTGACACCTTCCGTGTCCACCTCCCAGGCTCATCGCGGCTCCTGGTGACCATCCCCTGCCTGGGCTCAGCACTCGGCGCTTCTCCCTCACTGCTTTTCCAGTCTTATTTCTGCTGTCCTTTCACTCCTCTCTGGCTGCCTGGTGCTCAGCCACACTGAGCATGGCCTCTAGGGCGGGGGGTCTCTGCTGCCCTGTCACCCAGAATGCCCTTGTCCCACGCACCTTCACGCACCCTCTTGCCCACAGGCCTCTGCCCAGTCAGGGTAGGCTGTGCTGTGCTGTGGGAAAACACCGTTCTAAGCCCCCTGTGGCTTACTCAGGAGAAGCTACTTCTTGCTCAGTTACCTGACCTTCGTGCATGGGCAGGAGGCCCCTGCTTCCCTCTGCGATGTTGCTGGTCAGAATGGCAGGGAAGGAGCCTGGAAACGGGCTGTGGGCCTCTGCTCACATTCCCATGACCATTACTCGTCCCACGGTGGTGCCCGACCTCCAGAGGGGAGGAAGCGTGATCCCGCGTGCACTCGGCGGTAGACCGGCTGCTATTGAAAGCTGGGCATGCCTGCCCCGTCCTCCTGTCCCTCAAGGCCCCTCCAGTGCCATAGCTTCTGTGAGGCGGTTCTTGATCTTCTCTTCTCTGTCCCCATCAACCCAGACCTTTTTATTTGACTGGGTTCCAGTCATTTCCCCCCGTCAGTTCTTAGTACAGTGTTTTACGCCTATGGGCTCACCAATGGGTGGTCTGTGGGGTGCGCAGAGGAGCCTGGAGGCTGGGAGAGCAGACAGTTGGTGCTTGAACCAGCTCCGCATCGGCAGTGGCTGCGCTAGTCCAGACAGGCTGCAGTGAGCAAAGGTCGGGGGTTCCTGACTCAGAGCTCGTGTGTGTGTGTGTCCAGGTACGGGAAGAGCGCAGGGACAGGAAGCACCGTGCCCCAGCGGTGAGCACACGGGGATGCATTTGAGTCCTGTCTCTTCATGGCTGTGTGCCGCCAGATCCAAGTCCAAACACCAGCCCGTGGTGTATTCACTTTAGGATCAGGTGCCACTTAAACGGTCGTGGGGCCTTAGAATCACACAGTCACAGCTTTTCACAGGCTGTTCCCCGAGGGTTGGAGATCATCTCGCAGTGTTTCAGGTGAACCGCAGATGGGCTGCAGGAAGCATGCCTCTTCCCAGCCCCCGTGTATTCACTTTAGGATCAGGTGCCACTTAAACGGTCCTGGGGCCTTAGAATCACACAGTCACAGCTTTTCACACACAGGCTGTTCCCCGAGGGACTGGACGGCTGCTTTTCCTGAGGGCTGGAGATCATCTCGCAGTGTTTGAGGTGAACCGCAGATGGGCTGCAGGAAGCATGCTTCTTCCCAGCCCCGGCAGGGTCGTGCACTCGTGGGCAATGGCGATGAGAGTGAGCCCCGATTCTGAGTGTGGCTCCCGGCTGTGGAAGTTGGGGGACTGGCTCTTCTCGGCTCTGGCCCCCTGGTGAGGCGTGGCTACTGCTGACACTGTTGGATCTGGAGAAGCTCAGATTCTGCCCAGACGTTGCCCTTTTTTGTTCATCTGGAAGCACCTACACAAACAAGCAGCAGCTCCACGTAAGGGTGCACTTGCGGGCAGCTGGTGCCTGAGCCAGCTCCGATCAGCAGGGCCTCCCACCAGGGGAAGGCAGAGTCAGGGCCCTCGCCCCCGGGTGCCCCAGCCTGCAGCTCCCGGGGTTCCAGAAGGTCTGTTTCATTGCTCCCATCAAACATGTTTTTGACTTTCAGAAAAAGACGATGGGTTGTGTTGCAATTGTACTCTTAATATTGGGCTTAGATGTGCCTGATCTTTATTGGGTGCCACGTCCTGAACTCCATCCTCGGAGCTGGCAGACCCATCCCATCCTATAGACGAGGAAATGACCCGCCCAGGGTCACTCAGCGTGTGTGGGGGAAGCCAGGTCATGTCAGTGCCATTTCCATAAACTACAGCATCAACAGTTAAGACCTCTCTCAGTATTTGTCCAGAGTCATTAGTCCAATTTAGTACCTTTTTTTAAAAAACCTCCTTTTAAACTGTATTTTAAATGTTTTCCCCCCCAGATAACCTCTTTGTGACCAACCAGAATGGATACTACTGTCACTCTCAGACCAGCCTGGATCGAGCCCAGATCGACCTCAACGGTCGCATCCGCAATGGCAGTGTGTACAGCGCGCACAGCACCAGCTCCTTGAACAACCCCCAGCCCTACCCGCAGCCCTCGCCCATGTCCTCCAACCCCAGCATCACCGGGAGCGATGTCATGAGGCCCGACTACGTCCCGTCTCACCGGCACAGCGCGCTGATCCCCCCGTCCTACCGCCCGACCCCCGACTACGAGACGGTGATGAAGCAGCTCAACCGGGGGATGGCTCACGCGGAGCGGCAGAGCCACTCGCTGAGAAACCTCAACATCGGCCACTCCTTCGCCTACAGCAGGCCCGACGCGCTGGTCTACAGCCAGCCCGAGATCCGGGAGCACGCCCACTTCCCCTCTCCCCAGTCGGCCCACTACCCGTTCAGCCTGAACTACAGTTTCCACAGCCAGTCCCCGTACCCCTACCCCGCAGAGCGGCGGCCCGTGGTGGGCGCCGTCAGCGTGCCCGAGCTGACCAACGTGCAGCTCCAGGCCCAGGACTACCCGGCTCCCAACATCATGAGGACTCAGGTGTACCGCCCGCCCCCGCCGTACCCGTACCCGTACCCGCGGCCCGCCAACAGCACCCCCGACCTGTCCCGCCACCTCTACATCAGCAGCAGCAACCCTGACCTCATCACGCGGCGTGTCCACCACTCGGTCCAGACCTTCCAGGAGGACAGCCTGCCCGTGGCCCACTCCCTGCAGGAGGTCAGCGAGCCCCTCACCGCCGCACGGCACGCTCACCTGCAGAAGAGGAACAGCATCGAGCTCGCGGGGCTGACGCACAGCTTCGACGGCATGAGGCTCAAGGACAGGACCATGTCAGCCTCGGCCGCAGACGTGGCCCTGCGGGCCAGCTCCGCGGGCTCCCAGCCAAATGTCTTCCCAGACAGGACGAGACGGGGAGAGACGGCCGAGCAGGAAGGCCTGAGATACGGTCACAGCAAGTCCCTTTCAGAGGCCACCATGCTGATACACAGCAGCGACGAGGAGGAGGAGGAGCCGGAGGAGGACAGCAAGGCACGGGCTGTGCTCTCCCCACGGGCACGTGAGCCCCGGGGCAGTTACTCCCAGGAGCCGCAGGCGGGCTGCTCCTGCGCCTTGGCCTCTGCAGGCGC
>NW_005362797.1:689036-716514 GCF_000412655.1 Myotis brandtii | reverse complement strand
GCGCGGGCCCTCTGCACATCCACGAGCCCAAGGCCCATGTCACTGAGGCCGAGAGGAGGGGGAGGGAGGGCAGCCCCGTGCATGTGCCGGCGGAGGCCCAGCGGCCCCGGAGGGACGGGCTGCTGACGCCCTCCATGTCCGAGTCTGACCTCACCACGTCGGGGAGGTACCGGGCCAGGAGGGATTCTCTGAAGAAGAGGCCGGTGTCCGACCTCCTCTCGGGCAAGAAGAACATCGTTGAAGGGCTTCCGCCGTTAGGGGTAAGTGTTCCCTGTGCAGGTGAGCCGCAGCCACCCCGCTCAGCACCCTCCAGCCTGCAGTTTCGCAGCACCTGCTACGCTCCGGGAGTCACTGCTCTGGCTCAGTACTTTTGGTGTTTCCAGCTTTTTTTCTTTTAACATTTTTGATCCCTCTTCTGCCCTTTACTGTGTTTTTGACTTATTTGGAACACATTTGATTATCTGTGGAAGTGATAGAGGTTGATGACATTTTAGTGGTTTTTCTAGAGATAGTTAGACAGGTTAAATGTTAATCTCGGTAGCTCTGTGGAATGGAGTAGAAAGAATGAATGAAACGTTTCAGCCATGCAGTGTGAACGGAAAGGGGGCTGAGGTTTTGTGACCTGAGCCCAGATTGCTTTGTCCGCCGCCTGTTAGCAGTCCCCGTGCTGGTGCAGCAGCCACGGCCGCGTTGGTTCCGTTTGCTGGTTTCTCCTGGGCTGTCCGAGAGCAGCGTCCGCACCGAGGAGTGTTCCTAACGCGTCCGTGTGCTGGACGTGTGGATGCAGCTTCGGATGTCGGCCGTGATCCCTGAGGGCTGCAGCGTGAACCTGGGGTTGGGAAGGTGGCCCTTTGTCAGGAAGGCTCCAGGTCTCTTTGAAAGAAAGATGAACTGAGAACTCAAGGAAGGTCCCTTGTAGAAAACGCAGGGTTACTAGTAAAATAGTCCCGATAATAAATAACCATGCCCTGATTAAGCACGCCTTACCGATCGGAAGGAAAATATAAGAGAGCGTAACATCATCTCTAGCTGCCCTTTCCATAGCATTTACCGTGCCCGGTCTACAACAGACCCATTGTTCCTGCGGGCGAGGAAGCAGACTCAGATAGGAAGTAGCTTTCCAAGGTCGCAGAGCGAGTGAGGGACCAACTGGAGTTTTAAACCCGTGTTTATCTCTGCAACGTGTTCTCTTATCTGCTACACTGTTCTCGGGCGAGTTATACTGTATATAATGTTTTGTTAAGTAATAACCGCTTATCTAAGCCTCGCTGTTCTCGGCCTTTCCACGGAAACCTTTTAACTTTGAGTCCCCAAGCTTTGGCCAAGCCTGTGTGGCCTTGGCCTGCCCGGGTGTCCACTCTGAGACGTCTCGCTGCATCGCTCAGGCTTCCGCTCCTCACTGCCTGGGCCTCCACCCCCAGCCAACAGCCATGCACTGGCCTGTCCATTCTGTCTCACTGCTCCCCTGTCCTGGCAGCTAGGGTTCCTCATCTCCGCCAGACGGCAAACTCGGACATGGGGGCCCATCGCAAGTGTGGGTCCGGCCTTGCCGCTCCTCACTGCCTGGGCCTCCACCCCCAGCCAACAGGCATGCACTGACCTGTCCATTCTGTCTCACATTGCTCCCGTGTCCTGGCAGCAAGGATTCCTCATCTCCGCCAGGCAGCAAACTCAGACATGGGGGCCCATCGCAAGTGTGGTTCCGGCCTTGTATTTCAGATCCTCTGAGATGCTGGAAGCATCTTCATAAATAGGAAAAAATTCCCCCTGTGTTATTGTGCTTATGAAATAGATAAGTATCCATAAGTTAAAACTACTTAGGGTCGTGCTGTGGATTTCTTTTAATTTTAGCTGTGTTTTCTTTTAATGAATTTTGGGTTTGAATAATTTAAGTTTACTTTTAATCTGGGGGGAGAGCACATTCTTACTCACCTACCTGTGCAGTACAGGCCCCTGCCTCAGGTTGGCTGAAGGTGTGGGCTCATAGTCAGTGGCTCAGAATGGGGCAGGGGGTGGATGTGTCTTCCCCAGCGACCCTGCTGGGGCCCCTGAGCCAGCTGCACAGTCCCTTTCATAGTTATTACTCTCCCCTGAGTACATCAAGACCTGCCCATCATTTCCATGTGACCCAAGTCTTTTCCCCAGACGATGCTTGATCTGAGTGTGGTCCAGTAGTTAGGCCTCTTGTCACTGTGCGTTTTTAGTGGGCCTAGCAGGTCCTGCTATATCTGAGGATTTTAACCAATTTGGTTCCCTAAAAACACAGATTTTCTCTCTTATTGACTTTTAAGACCTACAGTATTAATTTAATAAAACGATGTGATTGGCTGTGCTTTTGCTCCCCTTCTTTTCCCACAGTGGTCGGCAAACTGCGGCTCGCGAGCCACATGCGGCTCTTTGGCCCCTTGAGTGTGGCCACGAAGTTTCAATCGCACTGTACGTGCGCGCCCGCACGTGGTATTTTGTGGAAGAGCCACACTCAAGGGGCCGCAGTTTGCCGACCACTGCCATAAGGGATTCTCTTTACTTGAAAAACGTGATGGGAGCTGGGGCCAGGGGACATGTACAGGACCAGATAGTGGGGAAACTGGTCTGAGTCTGGACCCTGCCTTTTTTTTTTTTTTTAAAGTATATTTTTACTGATTTCATAGAGGGAGAGAGAGAGAGAAACATCAGTGATGAGAGAGAATCATTGATCAGCTGCCTCTTGCCCGCCCCACACTGGGGATCTAACCATGACTTCTTGGTTCATAGGTTAGCACTCAACCATTGAGCCACACCGGCCCTGGGTAGAGCCTGCCTTTTTTTTTTATTAGTTCTCTGCTCAGTGGTCTGGACCCTCATGTACCAGAACCTCAGCATCCCTGTCTGTCATACAGACGCAGTCGTCTCTGCTCTGTCTCTTGTGGCATGAAGTTCTCCATAAGGATAGGCATGAAAATTGCTTCTGAATTCTATATGCAGAATAACTGACTTTATTGAAAGGTATATTTATTGTTTTGAAACCGATTAACATCTCTCTATACCAGGGGTCCTCAAACTACAGCCCGCGGGCCACATGCAAATACAAATATTGTATTTGTTCCCATTTTGTTTTTTTACTTCAAAATAAGATATATGCAGTGTGCATAGGAATTTGTTCATAGTTTTTTTTTAAACTATAGTCCGGCCCTCCAACGGTCTGAGGGACAGTGAACTGGCCCCCTGTTTAAAAAGTTTGAGGACCCCTGCTCTATACAAAGAGGCAGCTGTGTGACCTTGGGCAAGCTTTTTAATCTCTCTGACTCAGTTTTCTCTTTTGTCAAGGAAGATGAGCCCAGAGAGTTGTTGTGGGGACAAAGTGAGCTCCTGGCACACAGGAAGTGCTCAGATTTAACATATTACTGTGATGTGGCACCATACATTTAACTCACCAGCTTCCCAAGAATTGAATAGCTCAGCCCTATTGCCATTGTATTGTTTAACTCTTACAACCAAGAAACTCAGCTCACAGAGCAATGTGCATTGAGGTTATAGAGGTTTAGGATTAAAAACAGTGACATAAATTGCAGACAAGCAGGATCACTTTAGAACTCTCCACCCATCTCCACCTCAGGGACTTGATCGCTATCTGAAAAGGTGGACTGGTTTGAGTGCTCATGCAGCTGCATAAAGATTTTCTTTTCGTTGCAACCTTAGTATTGTGTGGTGGTTCTCACGTAAGAAATCACTTGCAGGTGTTTAAAGCCACGTGCTTGTACTCTCAGGGCTAAAAGGGGTATTTGAGGCTGCTTTTGACTATCTGCCCCTTTCTTCAAACACTGGCCTTCAAACACACAGGAAAGAAGGCGGACGTTGCTTTTATTTCACTGAAAATTATCTTCCTCCAGCTGATCCCAGCCAGGGCATCTTGACCCACCCCATCCTGGCTGGTGAGAACTGACCGTTAAACCTTCAGGACTCTTGTGATTCCGTTGGTGTTACATTGACAGTTGAAAATAGGCCATGATGGGAGTATTTGCACCAGGGAAATTGGCAAACTTTACAAATCAGAACCCCCCCCCCCCCCCAAGCCAGAGGGCCAGTTGCTGAACATGTATCAGCCTACCACTGTGTTTTGCACACGTTAGAATCATGAAATTTTCGCCTGTACAGGAACCTTTTAGCCTCCCCCTCTCCCTCTGTTCCCGTCTCCCTCCTCCTCCCTACCTCCCAGGCTGGTAGAGCTGGTTTCATTTATGAGACAGAACTGAGAAAACCATTTTTTAAAAATTGGGGCTACTGTGGTTAGGATAATTGTGACTTCCAAGGAGGTGTAGACTAGCTAAGGAAACTTAGCATTCTTAGGCTTATTTGCCTTAGAGACAATCATTCACTTGAACAATAAGTTTAGGAACACCTGTTCTCAGGAGAGACCTCCTGTTGATGTACTCTCTCTCTCTCTCTCTCTCTCTTTTATAAATATATTTTTATTGGTTTTGGATCGAGGAAGGGAGAGGGAGAGATAGAAACATCAATGAGAGAGAAACATCAACATCGATGGGCTACCTCCTGCACGCCCCCTACTGGGGATCGAGCTCGAAACCCTGGGCACGTGCCCTGACCGGGAGGTGACCTCTTTGTGTGTGGGTTGATGCTCAACCACTGAGCCACATCAGCAGGATATGATGATGTGTTCTCTTATATCCAATCTTTCTAATATTGTGATGGAGATTGCAGCCCTGTTTGATTTTCCTGGTTTAAAAACGTGGCGGTTCTGAGAGGTGTGGTGATCCAACTGAGGTCACACAAGTCTGAAACATAACAGACTTGCAGAACAGAACAGCAAGCTACCGCAGAAAACATTCCATTTTTTCCAGAATGATTTAAAGCACTAATTTATAGATTTTTAAAAAATCATCAAAGCTAATTGCAATCAGATGATTGTATTTAAAACCCTTTATATGGACAGCAGCTGATTTTTTGGTGTGCCGAGTTGAAATTGGGGAGTTCTGTGCAGGAATGCTGTCTGCCGGGAGCCTCACCTTTCATTACAACAGAACCCCGAAACCGGCTGCATTTCAAAACCACCTATCTGGGCGACTTATCAGGGCTTTGGCCTTGAAAGGAATGTCACCCTCCTAATATCTGTTAAACCAGCGTGTGTGCGTGTGTTTGAGGGAGCGCAATTTCTCCTGTCTGTTTCCAGTCTGCAGTCCAGTTTCTCTTCCAAGGGGCTGCACTTGTGTCTATTTCACATATACATATAAATATCTTTATAGGGAATGAAAAAGAGCCGAGTAGATGCAAAAAAAATGGGCCCTCTCAAGCTAGCTGCCCTGAATGGACTGTCGCTGTCTCGCCTGCCTCTGCCCGACGAGGGGAAGGACGTGTCAGCCAGAGCCACCAATGATGAGAGGGTACGTACAGCGGGCCGGTCCCCTCCCCGGGAGAGCTGGGAACGTGCTGCACGTCTGCTTCCTGGGATTCCAGTGCATTTTCTAACACATGCAGGGATCATGAATGAGTGTTAAGGAATTCTGTGATCTGGACCTCAAACTTGGGGCAGATTTATAGCTAATGTCTTAAGGGATAAGTTCAGGCTAGAATGTTTTCTTTACCTCCTTCCAGCCATCTGTGGCAGTCTTGGTTTTTAATGGCTTTAAAGTTAGAGAGGAGATCTGCAAATGCCTATGAGAACACACAGGAAAGAGGGCAGATGTTGCTTTTATTTCACTGAAAATTATCTCCATAGTAAAGGATTACTGAAGCTTTCAAAACTTCCTTGGCAACCACGGTAGACATGAAGCACGCTAAGCAAAATTAATGTGTTTACCACTGGGTCCTGGAGATGGTTTCCAGCATTTACCCCTTTTTACAGTTTTTTTTATATAATTATATGTTATAAGATTGAAGCATTGGTTCATTGATATTGGGATCAATGATCCTACTCTAGGATTTCTCTAGGATTTACTGATCTCCACGGGGAATTTTCTGTTTTGTAGGGATCACAAAACTGACCATAAATTAGAGAAAATGAATCCAACAAATTGCTTTAGGCCAGTTTTTCACCTGTAAACAGAATGTTTTTTGTGTTTTTTTTTAAATATATATTTTTTTATTGATTTCAGAGAGGAAGAGAGAGCAACATCAGTGATGAGAGAGAATCATCAATCGGCTGCCTCCTGCACACCCCACACTGGGGACTGAGCCCACAACCCAGGCATGTGCTCTTGACTGGAATCGAACCCAGGACCTTTCAGTCTGCAGGCTGATGCTCTATCCACTGAGCCAAACCAGCCAGGGCTAAAGGGAACATTTTTGCCTTTATTTCTCATCAGTAAGATTATTTCATTTGCTGTTGTTATGGCTTGGTAAAAATTTAACTCTGGTTTCAACTAGAATTTTCACTAGTAGGTAATGCTAGACCTGAAGCAGCTGTACAGTCGCTGTATAGCTGTGCCTGTGACTTTACTCCTGTCGTCCCCCCGCATTCCGCTTACAGTGTAAAATTCTGGAACAGCGGTTGGAACAGGGAATGGTGTTCACAGAATATGAAAGAATCCTTAAAAAACGGCTGGTCGATGGGGAGTGCTCAACGGCACGACTCCCGGAAAATGCCGAAAGAAACCGATTCCAGGACGTGCTTCCCTATGACGATGCCAGAGTGGAGTTGGTCCCAACCAAAGAGAACAACACCGGGTACATCAACGCATCCCATATTAAGGTGAGAGGAGCATTCGCAACGGTGAAGGAGACGTGAGGTTCTGAGTTCAAGTACAAGACTTAGAACAACATTTGTGCTTGCATTCTGAAAACACCCTGGTTTTGATCCACTGTGAGAACTGTGTTATGTGGTAAACTGGGAATTCCAGACGCCCAGGCCGGATAGGTAGTGTTTATCAGCAGAGCCAGAGTCACCTTAGATCTGACCACGGGCTAAACCCTCTGCCCCCAGCAGTGTAATCGGGACTCAAAGCGCTGACTTGCCCAACTTCAGAACTTTATGTCTTCCTAAATCTGAAGACTTCATCAGCTGCTCCTGAGAGAATCTATAAGCGAGACCTGATTTTTCCTCCTGACAAACCTACGTATTTTTATGTAACAAAAGTGTCCGGTTTTTTTAGTGTTTTCCCCAAAGCTTTTACCTGCAATGGTGCCGTCTGCTCTCTTTGCACACTCCCCGCAATCACTCTCAAACAGTGTTTTGTTCTTTGAAGAGGCAGCACCACCTTTTCCCTGGAAAGAGTGAGACGTCATTTAACTGGGGGAGCACGTTGCACCCATACAAATGGAAACAGCGATAGCTCACAGTAGGGAGTGGGGAGAGCCAGCTGCTCTGTCTTCTCCGTCACTCGCACCCCGTTCCTGCCGGCGAGGGTCCGTCCCCTTTGCGGGAGGGAGAAACTTCCTCCCGGTGCGTGATGAGTCGGGGTCTGTGGTCAGGTGCTGTTTCCTTCCTCCCACCTTCTGTTTAGTTTGCAAGTGACCTTTGGGGAGACCAGTTCCACACGTGCAGCTTTCCAGCGACCCGGCGGTCTGCCTGCGAGCGGCACACCCTTGGTTGGGTATCTGTGCACGTGCTTCTTAGTAGGTGGGCACAGTCTGCTTAAAAGGCGAGCCTTTCTTTGGAATAACTCACCCAGCCTCTCCTGTTTGGGTGGGTAAGAGCGGAGTGATGTCATAGTTCTATAGCGACATTTCAGACTCTCCAGAGGCGACCTGAGGAAGAGGGGGAAAGGCTGAGCTCAGAATTATGGGACAGACTCTCCCGTGTGGGACCTCGTGGTACTTATCTGGGTAAAGAAATGCTGGCACCTTCCCCCGAGGTTCCCCATCAGACTCTTCCTCATTAGTTCTTGTTTGCTGTGTAACCGTTGCCCTCCCCGCTCCACCCCTCTGCCCACGGTGCCTGCCCCTGAGTGGGCGCTCGGTGAGCGGATGCGGGTTGTGACCAGGGACGGGTGGCCTTAGCGAGAGCGTGGGCGGAGTATGCTTGCACAGGGTTTTACGCTGAGTGGCACTGAGAGAAGGCGCGGTGGTCACTGAGAATCAGTGCCGCTGAGCTCTAACCCCGGTCTCCTGACTACAAATCCCGACCACGGTGATTATTATTTAGACCTTTCTCCAGGAGGCTGAATCTTAGGTGGAAGCTTAGTGTCACGATGGAGGGTGATTTGGCTCAGAAGGCCAGAGGTGAGACTTCCTGAAGCAGGAAGATTATTTTCCCCTAGAAATTGGACATTTAACTTGGGTTTTGGCTTAGTTGCGCTTACTTTTCCCAGTGTGTGTAGTTCTTCACGAGGGGAAATTGTGTTTGAAAGTTGGGGTACTGGGATGTTGATATTGCGTTTAGGAGAAGAAGCATAGCAGCAGCGGCAATAACGACTACTCAGTGAGCACCAGGCATGGTCAAGGCACCATGTGTGTGCATGGACTCAGTTCTTTCTTTCTTTTTTTTTTATTCCTTTCCCTTTCCTTTCCTCCCTCCCTTCCTTCTTTTTTAATAGTAAAGGTGGAAATTTATTGAAGAACAAGTACAGACGCCCATGTGGGGAGGGGGAAAGAGTCCCCTTGACTCAGTTCTGACAACAACCCTATGAGGGCAAACAATACATATATACATATGCATATACATATATACATACGCATATGCATATACATATACATATATTTTAATATATTTTTATTGATTTCAGAGAGGAAGGGAGAGGGAGAGAGAGATAGAAACATCAATGATGAAGAGAATCATTGACCGGCTGCCTCCTGCACACCCCCTACAGGGTATCGAGCCTGCAACCCAGGCATGTGCCCTGAACCAGGAATTGAATCGTGACCTCCTGGTTTATAGGTCGATGTTCAACCACTGAGCCACACCGGCCGGGCGGCAGGCAATATTTTTATTTTAACTTGAGAACTAAGATTCAGAGAGGGTAAGCAAATTGCCCCAGGTCGCATAGATATTACGTGAACTCATAGTGAGTAAGTTTATAAAGATGTCAATAGTGGAAATTGTACTAACAGGGAAAAAGAATAACATGAAAGCCTTTCTCTATTCTGAATAGTTTAGTTCACTTTTTAGTATTACCACAAACAAATGTATATACATGCCTGTGTACCTACATGACATACACATTCATTTTTAACCTTTCCTCATCCCAGGTATCTGTCAGTGGGATGGAATGGGACTATATCGCCACGCAGGGCCCGCTGCAGAACACCTGTCAGGACTTTTGGCAGATGGTGTGGGAGCAGGGAATTGCCATTATAGCGATGGTGACAGCGGAAGAGGTACGTGCTCATTTCTCTCCATCGGTTTGCTCCGTCTCAGATGAGAAGTTATCGTCAGTCCTGTGGGGATCCTGACGCTCAGAGAGAGGGGCAGGTTGGGAGAGCGATTCTGCGTCTCGACGTGCTGTCTGTGTGTGTAAAGGGGCTTGTATTGCGGGGCCTTGCGCTGTGTCTTGACTGTCCGCGCCTGCGTCTGTAACAGGAGGGCGGAAGGGAGAAGAGCTTTAGGTACTGGCCACGCCTTGGTTCCCGGCACAACACCGTCACCTACGGAAGGTTCAAGATCACCACCCGGTTCCGCACAGACTCGGGCTGCTACGCCACCACCGGCCTGAAGATGAAGCACCTGCTCACGGGGCAGGAGAGGACGGTCTGGCACCTGCAGTACACGGACTGGCCGGAGCACGGCTGCCCCGAGGACCTCAAGGGGTTTCTGTGTAAGTGTCCCCGCTCCCAGCACAGCCCCTGCTGGGGCTCTGACATCAGCCGCGGAGAGGAAGGCTCATGTTCCTGAAATAGTTCCTTTATGTTGTCTCGTATTCACTCTGGGCTTGTTTTAAAATAAAGATTTTAAGTGTTTAAGGGGAGGCTTGGCAGAAGTTTTTACTCTTTATTTTTTATTTTTTTTTACTTTTATTGATCTCAGAGAGGAAGGGAGAGAGTGGGAGAGAGATAGAAAGATCAATGATGAGAGAGAATCATTGATTGGCTGCCTCCTGCGAGCCCCACACTGGGGATCGAGCCCGCATCCTGGGCATAGGCCCTGACCTGGAATCGAACCATGACCTCGACCATTGAGCCACGCCATCGGCAAAAAGAAGTTTTTGAAGTATAATGTGGTAGTGAGTAAAACGCAGTGAATGAGTCTTGGGGAGTTTTTCCTCCCTTTGGTTTCGTAGACGAGAAAACGGGAGGCCAGGTGGAGTCCGAGACTCACCAAGACCGCACTGTCAGTCAGTGGTTGGGCCGCCAACTGGCGCCCTGTGCTCATCTGGAGTCCTCCCCATCAGTGGAGATGATCTGCAGACTGTTGATGTGATAATGCCTTGGCTCATGTTCCTGAAATAGTTCCTTTATGTTGTCTCGTATTCACTCTGGGCTTGTTTTAAAATAAAGATTTTAAGTGTTTAAGGGGAGGCTTGGCAGAAGTTTTTACTTTTTTTATTTTTTTTACTTTTATTGATTTCAGAGAGGAAGGGAGAGTGGGAGAGAGATAGATCAATGATGAGAGAGAATCATTGATTGGCTGCCTCCTGCGAGCCCCACACTGGGGATCGAGCCCGCATCCTGGGCATATGCCCTGACCAGGAATCGAACCATGACCTCAACCATTAAGCCACGCCATCGGGCTAAAAGAAGTTTTTGAAGTATAACGTGGTAGTGAGTAAAATGCGGTGAATGAGTCTTGGGGAGTTTTTCCTCCCTTTGGTTGCGTAGATGAGAAAACGGGAGGCCAGGTGGAGTCCGAGACTCACCGAGACCGCACTGTCAGTCAGTGGTTGGGCCGCTAACTGGCGCCCTGTGCTCGTCTGGAGTCCTCCCCATCAGTGGAGATGATCTGCAGACTGTTGATGTGATAATGCCTTAAACCCTGAGAGTGTTTCTGTCTCATTGATACTTCACAGCATACCTTGAGGAGATCCAGTCTGTCCGACGCCACACAAACAGCACGAGTGAACCCAAAGGCCCCAACCCCCCGCTGCTGGTCCACTGCAGTGCGGGGGTGGGGAGGACCGGCGTCGTCATCTTGTCCGAGATCATGATCGCCTGCCTGGAGCACAACGAGGTGCTTATTTCCTTTGTTTTTGGCGTGGGGAGAGGTGGGCGAGGCGCAGGTCCGGGAAGAGAGGGACCTCGTTATCTAACAGCCCTTTCTGAACGAGGTTCCTTGGTGTGTGTTTTTCCCCCGCAAGTAGGAATTTTTTTTATTTGTCACAGATAAAAGTCTGAATTTTATTTTTATTGATTTAAAAAAAATATATATTTTTTTATTTCAGAAAGGAAGGGAGAGGGAGAGAGAGATAGAAACATCAATGATGAGAGAGTCCTAGCTGGTTTGGCTCAGTGGATAGAGCATCAGTGGCCTGCGGGCTGAAGGGTCCCGGGTTTGATTCTGGTCAAGGGCACATGCCTGGGTTGCAGGCTTGATCCCCAGTAGGGGGCATGCAGGAGGCAGCCAATCGATGATTCTCTCTCATCATTGATGTTTCTATTTCTCTCTCCCTTTCCCTCCCTCTCTGAAATCAATGAAAAATATTTTTAAAAAATGATGAGAAAGAATCATCAATCGGCTGCCTCCTGGGAATCAAACTGTGACCTCCTGGTTCAATAGGTCGATGCTCAACCACTGAGTCACGCTAGGCTGGGCTGGGCGCAAGTGGGATCCTTGGCCTGGGTGCCCATAGGCATCAGCTCGTTCTCCTTGAGCGCCTGTCTCAGCCCCCGTTGCTCTCCCAGAGCTGCAACCTTCCCCGTGCAGCTCCATGAGTTCTCCCAGATCGAGCGTGGGCTTCTTGCATGTTGACTTTTCTAACACAGACATTGGGGAGCAGATTAATAGATTGGCCAGCTTTTCTGTGTCTTTTCCAATGGAATCGGTTTATGGACCACTTCTTTCCTGTCATCTGTCGGCACCTATCAGGTCATGATTTCCATCATCTTCCGGATTTGGCAGACCTGTTGCTGCTGAGCGTAAGAGGTCATCCGAATTTGGTTGTTGCATTTTTTTAGTAAAACCAACACAGAATGGACGAAGCAAATAACCATCAGTAGCCTTGACAAAACATGAGCTTCAGTCATGGTCTGCCATTGTGTGACCAGGCAGCACATTCTGTCTCCATGTAAGATCCATGCCATAGAAATTAGACAGGGTTTGCCCTGCACATCCTCAGTAATTAGCTTGGATGTTCTAAATGCAGCTTCATGATTCTGCAGGTCTGCGGGGCTCACTTCAACAACACGACCCTTGAGGCCATCAGATGCAAGTTTGGTTCCTTGAGTTCTTGTGGCTAGTTTTTACCAATATTTCCTGTATTGAACAAGGCTGGTGCTTTCATATCACACCCATCTTCCATAGTAAATGGATCAACCACTTTCTCCTTGGCCCCCCTTGTTGCCGCCTTTCATAGGGCATTTGTTCTTGCCGACCGCCATGGTGTGCTTCTTAGAGAGCCGAACGGTCCTTGGGTTCTCTTGTTTATTTGCGTGTTATTTTGGTAGAAGATGCCCGGGTAGACGAGTTAGGAGGTTGACCATCTCCTAACGAGATTTGCGCTAGGACCCCCACACACCCGGCCCCCTTCTCTCTCTGGGGGAGTGCATTCCCCTCACCGCTGCGTCTCTCAATCTAGGTGCTCGACATCCCACGGGTGCTGGACAAGCTGAGGCAGCAGAGAATGATGCTGGTGCAGACCCTGATCCAGTACACGTTCGTGTACAGAGTTCTCATCCAGTTCCTGAAAAGCTCCAGGCTCATATAAGCTCCCGCGGCTGCCGAAGGGGACCCGCCCATGTGAAGCGTTTACAGTCAGAACAGGGCCCGCCTGACTCACATTCACCCCTCGACACTCGTCTGCGCAGAAGGCTCACTGGGAAGTAAGGGCGGTGTGGATGCCGGCACTGAGGGAGCGTGAAGGCTGCAGGGGACTTCACCTGGGACGATGCTAGAGATGGAGGACTTGGTGTCCAGGGAGTGGCCCTGCCCGGTCTGTCCGATTTGCAGCACTTGCACACATTTTTGGAGACTGTGTTTTCTAGACAATTCTGTATTTTACTGAAGCTATGCTGGGCAACTCTGGCAATCATTAACAGGCATAGATTTTTATCTTAAACAAGTTTTTGCTAATGGAATTTTATTTCATGACTAAAATATTTGGGGGTTTTCTTGCTGAGAAACTGAACTTTTCTGTGGAGATAATCCACAAATATGAGTGGTTCCTTTGTAACTTTGTATTTAAAACCATGTTATTATCTTTTGATATTTTTAAAAAACCTTGGGTACTTAACAGTTTAGTTACCAAATCCAAACTACAAGAAGGATTTACAAGTGTTATTTTGAAACATGAAGAAAGCATTATTATATTCAGAAACATTTTTTATCCTAAAAATTCATATATTTTTTACCTTCTATATTTTCCAAATCAGACTTTGACTCATTAAGGTACGGAAACGAATCAGTTAAGGGAAAGCTGTGAATGAAGGCACATCATTTTAAAATGGAAGAGAACAATCAGATTCACTGTTGTTTTTTTTCTCAGTATTATTCATAAACCTAAATGAGTTTGATTTTATTGGTTGAAAATGAAGTGAAATTGTGCAGGTTGGGTTTAAGCACTTTTTCTTGGTTAAAAACAATAAACCTGAGTTAGACTACGTGTGCTGCTTTACAGATGAAACGCTAACACGAGCAGGGGACGTTGTTCCGAAGGAGTTTTGGAAGAGGTCAGGTGTAAGAGTATGTAGGTGCCTGGGACACGAGTACGTGTAGTGTCCGTGCAGGATGGCAAATGCAAGATGCCTTTGTTTTTACAAAAACGCAGTATTATCTATCCTCAGACTGCAGTGATGGGATGGAGAGGGGGAGCCTGGGAGTGTGGGGCTGACCCCCCAGAGATGGGAATCCCCAGGCAACTCCAGGCCTGTCAGTGTCAGAGATCACTTGGGTTCCCTTGGAGTTCTTCCACCCCAACCTCTATTCTTTTTTAACAAATACAATCAAGTTAATATTATCATGGAAAGGAGCCTTCAAGAAGCTTCCTTTTCTTTTGGTTGAAAGAAGAGTTAGTAATAGTTTTACGTCATCTCCCAAGACCACAGCCCAAACTTGTGGGACTAGCAGAGGTCACTTGGTGTTCAAGAGGTCCTTGAGATTTAGCTTCCCTACCCCCTGACTTCACCCCTGAGGACAATTTTAGCCTCTTAGTTACCCCTCCCCCACCGCAGTGGGCAGAACAAGGCTGACTAGGGGGAGAGTGTCACCCTTGGCCCAGGCGAGGGTGGCCTGGTCACAGTGGGAGTTGAGTAGGTAAGGACTCATTGGTACGTTCAGCCGAGGAGCCGTCCCTTTCTTCCTTTTTCTGAGGCTGCTTCTCCAAAATACAGTTTCCAAATTGTTCAATCTAGGGCTATTTCCCCAAAATTCAATATCCTAGGGGTGTTTCCAGTCCCAGTGTTAACTCCTAAAGCAGTTTAACTCACTATTGTGACCACTGAGTATGTATTATCAGCTGTGGGACAGGTTTCCTTCATACAGCGTGGATCTGCCTAACTCTGAGTGACCCAGAAAGCAACCATGTACGAGGAAAATTCCGAAGATGTTAGTGGAAAGGAATATTGGAAGTGAGCACATTTGTCACGTAGGAACAAAATATTAATTTTAAATCTGACATTGTTTTTGAGAGTCCTGTTTAAAGAGCAGTAGACCTAAGGGTAAATATTCAGAAAGAGCTCTGCAGAAGAATGGATGAAACCTTTTTTTATGGTGATATTTCCCACCTCCACACCATGTAAAAGACAGGAGTGTTTCTGATGATGTTTTTTCTTCCATGGTAGGTTTTTAAAAAATGCTTTTCTGTCAGGTTGAAATATTTTAAAGTGTCTCACTGATAAGAACATAACGTAAGTCAAAATCAGAAGAGTAATATATGGTATGTTTGTGTTCCTGTTGTCATAATTTGAGAATAAGAAAGTATGAGGGCCGAATTGCAGTTTGAATGTCACGCTTACGATGTTGCATGTTTGACATAGCTTCTAAGACCATGTAACCTTTTGTCCCTTTTGAATTTTTAAATTTTTCATTATAGCTAGTGAATATGAAAGTATTTCTGAATAAAAATAAATCTCAATTATAGACTCTGATACAATGTGATTTTCAAGAGCGAACTCGAAAACATTGAGGTTTCATAGCTTACCCCTTCTGAACTGAGGGTGTTATTGTCTGCCAAAATTAGGCACTGCTTCAGTATCTTCGTGTCTTTTAGTGCCTTGATATTGTTAATTTCAAATCAAAATTACCAAAATGTACATTTCTACAAAAGTAGGTTACAAATGAGGGCTTCTCCGTGGTCCGTTTTGGCACCTCTGGCATCACTTTTCCTGGTTAGTTAGAATATCACTTGGAATGTTCATTGCAGTCATTATCATTACTTTTTTCTGGAACATCTACTGTGAAGCATTTGGAAAGCCCTAGGATTTTGCCTTTTAAACCTTTTGGCAGGATTAAAACAGAAGCTATACCTGTGCTTCCTTAGAATCTTCCAGAAGAAGCAAGGTCTGGGCAGAAACACGGAGGATGGTGTCGGGTTGTAGGACGGAGTGACGACGGCATGGCCAAGCTTTCATCATTGGGAGAAAAGTCATTTCAAATGGGTTCATGTGTTAATGTTTGTAATTTTAAGAAAATTTAAATATATATGTTATATATAAAACTTTACACGTATTAAAATCTAAAGCTGGAGGTCAGCTGCAATGTAAACGCAGATTTAATGGAGATTTGCATGAACAGATGGAAATAAGACAGCATTTACTGTAAATCATTTTAAAAATCAGACTAGAAGGTGTTTTTCAAAAGGAACTCTGGTTATAAATTTAGGAGATTTGCTTCCATCAAGATTTCATGTGGAACAAGCTAATACGATCTCTTCCCAGTTTAAAGTTTATTTTAAAAAAATCCAAATTGGAGTGGGCTCTTTTTTGAGCTGAGGAGTACATTTCGAAAATAGAGGAAATGGTACATTAGGAATTTGCCTGGGAAAATAAATGTTTCTCAAAAGAACACGAGTTTTTCAAATTCCTAGAGGTAAGGGTTCTATTTACCCTTGTGTCTACAATTGGCAAAAAATGAGGAAAGATCAGAAAGTCCGGTTGTTTAAAGTTGGTGTGTGTTTGGGGAGGGTGGGTGGAGAGAGAATTTTAGAGAACTTGCGAAGTGGTCCTTGGATTAAGGTGGCGTCATTTTCTGTACATCACTACAGGCAGTTCCCAAATAAAGACTATGCCCTCGAAGTTCAGATGTATGTTGAGTTATTGAGATGTAGTAATCTTTCCCCTTATGAACAATACTTGAAGTGAGTGTTAACTCTCTTGGTTTGTCCTCAAGAGAATTTTAACTACAGCGGCTCTGAATGGGAAGCAGTGGTACAGAGTCCCGTGACCACAGTCAGTACTCCAAGAAAAATATACAGCAGTTTCCCCCTGCTGCTCCCTGGTGGTGAAAACAGAGAAGGGGTTCTCTGTGTCTGCTTGGTAGTGGGACTGAGCCTCACCTCAGCAAGCAATCGAAGGCAGCATGATCAGTGACTCATGAGGGACCTACGATATTCATACGTGAATATCCCATTGTTTGTTCAGAACCTTGAGTGGCGCATGAAGGGTAAGGAACAGAATGGGACATATGATGAGTGGAGCAGGGATGCCACCAGGTAACTGGCTGTGAGGTGGGGCAGGGGTGAAGGCGGATAAATTGGCAATACAGGCCCTAGCTTTCCTGTTTCCACTCACATATTCTTTGGATTGTCACTAGCATGAAATGGGAAGTGGAGGTGGGCCAAGGAGGAAGCTTACGGTACAGCACCCAGCTGAGGAAGCAGCAGTTCCAAGGCAGTATTCCCATGTAAAGGGCATCTCCAGGTCACGTGTATGTAAATTAGGGTCTGGCTGCACATCTTATTTCCAAAGATGCTTAAGTCACCTCAATATATTTGAGAAATTAAAATACTTAGTTTTCAAAAAGTAGAGTAAATCTAAACTGTCTCCAATATGTTGATGGGTTAGGAAAGAGTAACCATACATATATACACTAATTTTAAATTATATTTTTATATTATAAATAAGTACAAATGAATGATAAAAAAGGAATAATTGTGTTTGAACTGACTGTAGAACAGTATGGCTGACATGCGATTCCAAGTTTTTGACAATTACTTATTAGTTAGGTAAATTTTGTGATCATTATCCCTTAATTTCTGTTAAATGACTTTGTGGTGTGCCAGACAAAAGGCCCATTTGAAATCTCTAAGACCCATTGGCTCTGAATCTGTGATGTGGTTGTACCCACCCTGGCTATAGCTGTGCACGATCCCAGTGCAATAAATTTGCAATTTTAACTGGACTGGTAGGTAGTTTTTAAACTGTGTAAAAAGACCAGAACTTTATTTCAATTGTCACTATTGACATTTTAAGTGTGAATGTGTATTTTAAATTCACACTGTAAAAGCTTGGAGAAAAAAATCTACAGTACTCACCTTTACGAACAGGTCTATACCACCAGAGAAATTCAGAGGGTTGGATTACCTGAGTTAGTCCTAACATGAGTCTGTCAGTGTTCAATTTTTTGGGTAGGTTGTTGATGAAACTAATACAGAGTTAATGATAACTGGCTTTCCATTTCTATCTGCTCATGTATCAGCTGAGAAAAAGTGAACCAAGTAAGTGGGGAATGTATGCTCAGTCACTCATTTTTCCTAAGAGTGCAAATATTGCAGGTCAAACTGCTGTCATAAATGCTAAGAAACTGTCCAGATTTTTTATCCTAGAAGTTTATTAGAAATCACTTAAATTATTGGACCATTGAATGAGACAGATTTGGGTGACTTATTTTATAGTAATAATTATTGAAACATAGTAATTTAATCTTATAGTTAAGTCTCCTGAAAGGGTCTAATGGTTTTGTAGTTTTACTGGAGTAATACAGGTTCAATAATGGTTCAGTCCAACAAATAGCCTAAAAAAAGTGAATGTTCTCCAGAGGAGAAAAACTTACTTCCAGACCAAGATGAAAAATAATACAAAACTCTTAAGCCCACATGAGTTAAACAAAAAGGTAAAAGAAAAAAAAAATTTGTAATAACTTTTAGATTGGTAGACCTCTAATGGGTGTGTTTGCATAGTTTGGTTTTATGGCACAACAGAGAAATTGAAGTAGTTATTGTATAGGGATGTTTCTTAATGTTTTTGAAAAATTTCTGTTAATGTCAGTTAAACCGTCTCCATATTAGATTTTTTTAGTTCTATATTGAAAGTAAGCAATGTCATTTCTTATTTTAAAATTGAGCTATTATACAATTATCAGTATACTCAAATTCTAACACACTGAAAACGAGGGGAAAATATTTGTTAATATATTAAGACTTTTAAGAAACTTGGATACACAGTCAAACCTTTCTCAAAAGATTGATTGTTATTGGGCCACTGAAATAGATTTTTCCTTTTTACTGTATTCTCAAGTAATTTTTTATATCAAAATATAAAATACTTAGATTTTTATCATGCAAATGTTAAATATTTTTCTATAAAACACTTCAATGTTTCACTGTATTGTGCTTAATAGAGGGAGATATTCTGAATATAATTGATGCTATTTAGTTCAGATGAAGAATTACTCTGTAACCAGGAATTTGTTGTATGTTTCTGAGTTGTTAGTAGCTGAAGCAATCTTACCCCAACCCACAGTAAATTTAGCAAAGCATAATTTAAAAATAAACATTTAGATACTAGCAAGTGTATTTAAAAATTCAAACAGAGGTTAATATGACTTAATAGGCCTAAGAAATAAACCCAAAATTTGGAGAAAATTTATATGAATACATTTTCTTAGAAAGTCACCCTGTAATTCAAGCAATGCACTGAAAATTTTACCTTTTTGAAATGGTACTATAAATAGTTGTATTATTTTATAGTTCAAAAAGCAATTTTATATGGTGTACTGTTTGGTGATAAATAATGTAAAAATGTATAATCCGAGCTTAATTCTTCTAAACTGTCATTGGTTTGTAAAAGTGTGTACATTTAATGGGCAAATGAATTTAAACAACTGAATATAATATATGTGAAAAACATACATAATAGTCTATTTTGCCATAAAATAAATATTGAAGCAAGATATGATTTGTGTGAATAGTGCAATTAAAGCTAATTTGCCTCTTTTTTTTTTCATTCTAGATCTTATTGCAAAGAGGCATATAATTACTATTTCCCCATTGGGTTTTTTAAAATAATGTGCTAATATATGTGAAAAACATACATAATAGTCTATTTTGCCATAAAATAAATATTGAAGCAAGATATGATTTGTGTGAATATAATAGTGCAATTAAAGCTAATTTGCCTCTTTTTCTTTTTTCATTCTAGATCTTATTGCAAAGAGGCATATAATTACTATTTCCCCATTGGGTTTTTTAAAATAATGTGCTAATAATAGATGTTTCTTTAAGTAGTTGCCAATCTGTCATCACACATCTCCACAGAAATCAATCACTTAAGAGTTAGAATACATTTTACCAAAATAGCCAGCTTCACTAAGGACTTTGTGGAATAAATAATATATTTGAAGAATAAATTATGCATTTCCATGCATCAACTTCCCAACAGGTCGCCAGAGCTCCTCACTACCATCCCTTTGGGGAACTTATTACTATTTGTAAAATCCACTTCCTGTTTTGGTGGGGTTGTTTCTCACCCAGCAACAGCAGCTGGAAACTTGTTAGAAATGCAAATTCTTGAGGCCCATCCCTGATCTGGGAATTCTGAATCAGAAACTATGGGATGGGCCCCGAAATCTACCTGAACAAGTTTTCCAGGTGATTCTGGCACATTAAAGTGTGAGAACCACTCCTTTAGTAATTAATAACAGTAGATGTTCAATATAGATCTTAACTTGGGATTCATTAACATAGCCAAGCTATAATTTGGGGGCACTAAAGTTGATTGAGGGAATTTTTATTAGGTTAATGATCCTTACAGTTGTGGTCGGCTAGATAATGGGCCTTCAAAGATGCCCCTGTTCCTGAGGTCGGGAATGTTACCTTCCATGGCAAAAGGGACTTTGCAGGTGTGATTAAGGTTCTTGAGGTGGAGAGATTGTCCTGGATTATCCAGGTGGGCCCACTGTCATCACAAGGATCTCTGTAAGAGGGAGGCAGGAGGACCACAGTGAGATGCAAAGAGATGTGATGATGGAAGCAGAGGTGAGAGAGATCTGAAGATGCTCCACAGCTGGCCTTGAAGATGGAGGGAGGGGCCACAAGTGAGGGATGCAGGCAGCCCCTAGACAGCGGTTCTCAAGCTGTGGGTCGCGACCCCTTTGGCGGTCGAACGACCCTTTCACAGGGGTCGCCTAAGACCATCCTGCATATCAGATATTTACATTACGATTCATAACAGTAGCAACATTACAGTTATGAAGTAGCAACGAAAATAATTTTATGGTTGGGTCACAACATGAGGAACTGTATTTAAAGGGCCAGAAGGTTGAGAACCACTGCAAGCTAGACAGATTCTCTCCTAGAGCTTCCCAGCAACCCTGGCAACATCTTGAATTTGGGATTTCTGACTTCTAGAACGGTAAGGTAACAAACTTTTTTTTCTAAGCCACTATGTTTGTGGTAACGTTACGGCAGCAATAAAACAGTATATACTTCCTCTCAGGAAAATCTGTTTTTAAGATCTTGGAAGAAGTAGGTGAATATGAAGTGTGAGTCAATGTAGCAGATTGCTTTCCAGGACAATACTAGCACATGAGGTGAAAGGTGGAGAGGTGTTTCCACTTCTAGATGCAAATTATTTCAATTTTAATTTCAAAAGACCCTAAGAATTAACTAAATCTTTGTATCACCTAGTCCACACTCTTAAACCGAGACCCAGGCAACCATACTTGGCAGGTTGTCATCTTGCCCCCATAAAGTTGGATCTTTTTCTGATTGGCTTCACTGGAAAAAAGACCAGCGTAACAATATAAACAAACAAAACAGAAACAGACTCAGAGACAGAGAAAATAGACGGATGCTTGCCAGCGGGGAGGCGGTTGGAGGACTGGGTGAAAAAGGTAAAAGGATGGAGAAATACAGATTGGTAGTTACAAAATAGTCACAGGGATGTAGAGTACAGTGTACAGAATATAGTCAATAATATTGTAATAACTATATATGGGGCCAGGTGGGTACTGGAAATATCAGGGGGAACACTTTGTAAAGTATATGATTGTCTAACCATTATGCTGCACACCTGAAACTAATATACAATATTGAATGCAAACTGTAATTGAAAAATAAAACACCTACTTAAAAAAGAGAGCAGCAGAGGGGAAATGATATTCTGAGCAGATAGGAAATACAAAGGCATGGAGAGAGGCCCTCTGCATGTTTAGGGGTCAAACAATTAGATTAGACACTCAGGATGCCTGGGAGAGGGTGGCAAGAGGTACGCTGGGAAGGAAAACATGACATAAAAAACCACAAAGGCCCCGTACTTTATCTTTTTAGCAAGAGGGAACTCTAAAGGGCTTATTTTTAAAGAAGGGTTTGGCATGGTCTGCTTTATAGTAATTTGTCTAACCATTATGCTGCACACCTGAAACTAATACACAATATTGAATGCAAACTGTAATTGAAAAATAAAACACCTACTTAAAAAAGAGAGCAGCAGAGGGGAAATGATATTCTGAGCAGATAGGAAATACAAAGGCATGGAGAGAGGCCCTCTGCATGTTTAGGGGTCAAACAATTAGATTAGACACTCAGGATGCCTGGGAGAGGGTGGCAAGAGGTACGCTGGGAAGGAAAACATGACATAAAAAACCACAAAGGCCCCGTACTTTATCTTTTTAGCAAGAGGGAACTCTAAAGGGCTTATTTTTAAAGAAGGGTTTGGCATGGTCTGCTTTATAGTAATAGTAGCAGCCTGTACTTAATTCTCATACAACTGATTTTTAATTGTTGCAGCCCTGTGATGAAGGCTCTGTAAGTACCCGCTTCAACTAATGGGGAAACAGAGGTTCAGTAACCCAGCTTATTAAGGTCACAGCTCATAAGAGTCAATCAAACCCAGGTGAACTGGCTTGCAAGGCTCGCTCATCATGCCTCTATAAATCAGAGTTGAGATGGGCTGTGGGTGAAGCAGAGGAAGAGATATAAATTAAGATGCTGCTTGAAGCACGGCTGATGTGGCTCAGTGGTCGTGTCGACCTGCGAACTGATTCCCGGTCAGGGCACATGCCCAAGTTGCGGGCTGGATCCCTAGTGTGGGGTATGCAGGAGGCAGCCAATCAATGATTCTCTCACATCCTTGATGTTTCTCTCTCTCTCCCTTCTTTTCTGAAATCAATAAAAATATTTTTTTAAAAAAGATGCTGCTTGAAGAGTCTAAGCCAGTGTTTCTCAAACTTACCATTCACTTTTTACCTTTACACAGCTGTTATATCCAAGAACCACTTTAGGTATTTCAACCAACTCATCTTTTCTAAACTCAATTTTTTAAGAGGAAACCTGAGAATAACAATAACAACAAAAAACCCTAACAGCTACAAAAGTCAGGAAGGGTCATGGCCCCACAGACAAAAAGCTGTGCCCAGAGATAGAGGCCAAAGAAGGTGGACATGTCAAAGCAGGGCAGCAGAGTAGGTCTGGGGCTGGGCCCAAATTCTTTTCTGAAATCAATAAAAATATTTTTTTAAAAAAGATGCTGCTTGAAGAGTCTAAGCCAGTGTTTCTCAAACTTACCATTCACTTTTTACCTTTACACAGCTCTTATATCCAAGAACCACTTTAGGTATTTCAACCAACTCATCTTTTCTAAACTCAATTTTTTAAGAGGAAACCTGAGAATAACAATAACAACAAAAAACCCTAACAGCTACAAAAGTCAGGAAGGGTCATGGCCCCACAGACAAAAAGCTGTGCCCAGAGGTAGAGGCCGAAGAAGGTGGACATGTCAAAGCAGGGCGGCAGAGCAGGTCTGGGGCTGGGCCCAAGGGTGGGGAAGCAGGAAGATGGTTTCTGGGAATGTCTTACACAAGATGGCAGCTCCAGCCACGGGAGGAAAATGTGAGCCAGGGCAGTGAGTGGGAGTTAGTTATGTGGCTAATGAGGTGAGGGGTTTGTCAAAGGGTGAGGCTGGGACTGAAGAAAGGAGCCTGTGGGCTGAGAGAAGGATGAAGTCCAAGAAGTGGCTAGAGGGGTGCAGAATGATCGACAGGGAGATGCAGGCTGCGAGTCAAGAATAGGGATGTCTTACACAAGATGGCAGCTCCAGCCACGGGAGGAAAATGTGAGCCAGGGCAGTGAGTGGGAGTTAGTTATGTGGCTAATGAGGTGAGGGGTTTGTCAAAGGGTGAGGCTGGGACTGAAGAAAGGAGCCTGTGGGCTGAGAGAAGGATGAAGTCCAAGAAGTGGCTAGAGGGGTGCAGAATGATTGAGGGGAGATGCAGGCTGCGAGCCAAGAATAGGGCTGGGGATATTTTAGGAGGTTTAAGAGGGTTGCAAGATGGGGAGAGGGTTCCATAGAGGGCTGAGGGGAAGAACTCCAGACATGAGACCTGGGGGGTTGGTGGGGACCGAGGAAGGGCTGTAGCAGGGTGACTTGGGACAGAAGACATGGAGTAGAGGGTTGGGTACACAGCCCATCAGATTGTAGTTTGCAGTTTGTCCCTGAGCCTGAATCCTGAGCACAGTGGAGTTGGTCAGCTTCCCCTGAGATGGACCTGTCATCCATGTATCACCAGAAATCGGCTCTAATAGTCCCAGTGGTATGCACCACCTTTTGGGAAATGCTGGTGTGGGCAAAGGGTCATAAAAAGCCTGAGTTAAAGAATGGGATTCTTGGAGGCCATTGCTAAGTTTCTAGAACATTTGGGTCATTATTCTGTTTCATCTTTTTATCTGCCAGTGCCTAGGCATGAAACTTTGTATAGAACAGGCACTCAGACAGTCAATTACATTATTGTCAGTGGTTGAAAGACTTAACTAGAGATGAGTCTCCTGAGACACAGTATTAAGGATCCCATTCATGAGCTACAATGATAAGGGGAGGGTGTCTGACAGAATATCTGCCCTCACAAGAAGGGATAATTTTCCAGATAGTGACAGACTGCTCTAGCTCACTGGCAACTAGAAAGGCCTTGAGGCTTTAGATATTACAGTTAAGTGAGAAAAAAAAGAAAAAGAATGAAAGATATTGTAGACCAGGCTTAATGCTTCAGGATCCGTGCCAGATCATACACCATTTCCCACTGTCTACAAAGCCTCTTATGTCTGGCTAAGTTACGCTCTGAAAAACCACCTTAGAAATGTGGCTGACAGATCCTAACGTGACCCCAATGATTCCTACCTCTGCATCCGCATCCTTCTATAGCAGTGGTTCTCAACCTTGGCTGCACATTAGAACCACCTGGGAATCTTTGTAAAATCCTGATTTCTGGGCCTCATCCTCCGGAAATTCTGTCTCTTTGTTATGGGGGGGACATTAGTAACAAAAAAAACCCACAGAATTTCTGGAGGATGAGGCCCAGAAATCAGGATTTTAAAAAGATTCCCAGGTGATTCTAATGTGCAGCCAAGGTTGAGAACCACTGTTCTATAGTAAAAGTAGGTGGGGCCTGTGGCTTGCTTCTTATGTCAGAGATGCTGGAAAGCCACACCGAGTGGCAGGGAACTGTGGGCAGCTTCTGAGAGCTGAGGGCAGCCGATGGCCAACGGCCAGCAAGAAATCAAAGTTTTTCAGATCTGTTGCTGCAAGTTACAGAATTAGGCCAACAACCTGAAAAAAGTTTGGAATCAGGTTCTTCCCGGACTCACGGTTGGGGTGCAGCCTTGTGAAACCCAGAGTGGAGGACCCAGCCAAGCTGTGTTCAGACTCTTGATCCACAGAAACTTGGGTAAATAATACATGTGTTTTGTTTTAAGCTGCTAAATTTATGGTAATTTATTATACAGCATAGAAAATACAGAAAATCTTTATATAAAAGGAAAAAAAGAGGAAAAAAATATTGAATTACTGGCCATTTGGGACATTTATTAATGAAGATCAAACATCCCCAGGGCTGTCCTCAATGCTCAGAGCCATGATTTTCAGAGTTGGCTCCTCCAGGTCCTGATCGCTGCCACCCGTGACCTTGCAGAGCTGGACGGACGGGGACAGGGCTGTGCTGGGACAGTACAGCTCACTTGGAGTCTCAGCCTTTTCACTGTCACTGTCACCTTCAATGATAGTCACAGAGGTCTCTCGGTCTCCTGAGCTGTCAGAAATATTTGGATTTTTTTCATCCTGACTTGAAGGTCTAAGATTTGTTTCCTCGTTCACCTGTTCAATTATAACCTCTTCTGAATTCTTGAACTTATAGATTGGTAGGTAAAAATCATTTGGTGAGAATATCTCATTCTCATCCTTTGGCTCAGACAGCAACATATCCAAAGCTTTTCTGTATTCCTGACGCTCCTGTTGAATTGTGGCCTCTTGTTCATTTTGTGCTGAATTCTCAGCCTTTTCAAAATCAAGTAAATTCAACAAATCAAAGTCATCTAGCTTCACCGAGCTTTCCTTGGATATGCAGCCTAAATTCACCTTTAGGATATGCAGCAGGTGGCGCATTTTCCCCTAGGATTAAGAAAAAAGGCAAGAATAAGGACATTAATTAAGCTAGTTAAATTGAATTACTTTTGTCTGCAGTGCTGCTAATCTCTGCAGGACCAATACTTCTCCTTCCACCCACCCCAAGTGTGTACAAAGTACAAGGGGAAAAAAGCACTTGCTTTTAATGCATTCTCTGAGGGTATAGAAACACTTTAAAATTCTTTCTATAATGCAGTTCTAAGGAAACAAACCTCCTCCAAATGGTGTTTATTTTGTCTTATATGTCGCTCAAACAGTCGTTCTAAAGACCTACAAAAGAGAAATAAGAATGTTAATATCTCAATCAGGAGAGCAACTAAATGGAAAGCAGCAATGCAGTAACTAAATTACTAATGACTGGACACGTTTTTTAATGGCTCTTTTTCTTTCCAAAGTTAAAGACCAAGCCTTCCCTGTTCCGTCAAGTTCTCCACCATGAAAACTAGTACGGTTCCCTCTATGCATTTAAGTCAAGGTAATGGATGCCAATGTTTCTAAAAGACTGCATGCTACTTAAATTTCTGTGAATAAAATATTTTAAATGAGGTCCAAAAATTCTTCCTCTCTCACCCCCCCACACTAAAAAGCTGTTTTTCTCTCACACACATATGCAAACACCATAAGCCTCCCTTCTCCTTCTCACATACACACTAACCCCATAAACCAAACTCTAAAGAAAATTCTTTTGTGAGGTATTTTAAAATGCTTTCTACAGTATACTTGAAAAAAATTCCACTGATGGTAAATCCTTATAATAACCTAAGAGTTTATCATTCACTAAGCACCACTAAGTGCTAGGAACATATTAATGATACCTCTAATCATGACCAATATTGGGAGAGAAAGGTATTGTAAAAAAATTTAAAGATGAGAAAACTACATCTCTTAAGACAATGATTTCCTCTACGCCATAGCCACAGCCATTAGAATTTAAACCAGAATTTATTCCTTCAGCTACACCATGCTTGTCTATTACATGGATGTATCAATAGGTTCCTTAAAACACAACTCATTTCCTTTGTTACCATTTGTTATTACAATGAAGTTATGAGCCAACTTTATAGTCAGTAGTTATGAAATAATTTAGTAATTTTTTTAAAAGCCCAAGAAATCCATACTCTACATTTTACAATGGCTATTTAATGTTTTGGAATATTATTTCCTCCTAGGCAATTTTCTATGCATGTGGTGTACATAATGGGGTCTTATGCTACATAACAAAGTTTGTCTCAATGTCCAATGAATTTTACACAAGTAACTACTGTTCAAGCTGACTCAGGACCACTCAGTTTCATTCAGTATGCAAGAACTAATCTGTTTGCAAATTTTCCATTTCATTTACAGTATGCAAACCTAGCTTTTATTATTCCTCACTTTATTAGTAGCAGATGTAACCAAAATACTTGCTTTTGATTCTCATCATAATTTCAAGTAGCAAAATTGGATTATGAATCTTTGCTAATAAGTAGCAAAAATTTTATTTTACTAGTCTATTATAGCCAAGAAACATAATGTTATTTAAATGAATAAAATCTCTATTTTTTTCTATAACTCCCCCAAACTGTGAGTCCACCTAGAGCATGAATTAAACATTCTTTACAATTTGCTATCAGTTATAAGAATATGGTCCCCTAAGAAAGCAATATAATTTTTCATTTCCTAATATAGGAAAATAACTTAAAAAACTAATACCAAATGAAGAGTATTTAAAGTACTCTTCGCCCTGACTGGTTTGGCTCAGTGGACAGAGCGTCGGCCTGCGGACTGAAGGGTCCCAGGTTCTATTCCGGTCAAGGGCATGTACCTTGGTTGCGGCCACATCCCCAGTAGGAGGTGTGCAGGAGGCAGCTGA
>NW_005362797.1:685684-688869 GCF_000412655.1 Myotis brandtii | reverse complement strand
AGGTGTGCAGGAGGCAGCTGACCGATGTTTCTCTCTCATCGATGTTTCTAACTCTCTATCTCTCTCCCTTCCTCTCTGTAAAAAATCAATAAAATATATTAAAGTACTCTTCAACCACCATGTATTATTAAAAAAAAAACTAACCTGTTTGAAAATAAACCAAGTTTCAAAATTTCATCTGTTACATCTTCAATGAAACTCAGATACAACAGTTCTTCTTCACTGCGAAGGCAAAGCAATATATAACAAAAATTATTGGGGGTAGAAGAGGCCAGGGGAAGGTCAAGTGGGGGGGGGGGGAAGGAGACATATGTAATACTCTTTGTAATACTTTAAGCAATAAAACAAAATTTAAAAAAAATTATTCATTACTCACTCTGAAAACTACAGGAAATACGAATATTTAATTAAAAATCTCTCCTCTACTCATTAGAAATGTACTTCTGGCTCATATTATTAAAGAGAAATATTATAAAACAAACATGTCAACTTTCTGAAATTATGCAAGGATAAATATTGAAGATGAGAAAATATTCCCTAATAGAGTAAAATTTCACAGATGTCTGAGACATACATCCAGCAATAAACAACAAGCAGGGAGCCCCAGCCAGTTTGGCTCAGTGGTTAAGAGTGTTGGCCCCAGGACTGAAGGGTTGTGGGTTCGATTACAGTCAAGGGCAGGTATCTCGGTTGCAGGTCAGGGGCGTGTGGAAGGCAACCAATTAATGTCTCTCTCTCACATCGATGTTTCTCTCTCTCTCTCCCCCTCCCTTTCCTCTCTCTAAAAATCAATGGAAAAAAATATCCTCAAGGTGAGGATTAACCAAAACAAAACAACAACAAAAAAAGAGACTAAGCAGGGATTAAACAGAACAAGACAGAGGCCAACCAAGAGTGAGGGCAACATAAAAAGTTACACTTTCAAACTGCTTAACAGTCTAATATTTATCATCAAGTTAAAGAATAAATTAAACTATAAAAATATAGGTGTAGGCAAAGGTAGGTTTAGAAGGGTTGTGGGTTCGATTACAGTCAAGGGCAGGTATCTCGGTTGCAGGTCAGGGGCGTGTGGAAGGCAACCAATTAATGTCTCTCTCTCACATCGATGTTTCTCTCTGTCTCTCCCCCTCCTGTTCACTCTCTAAAAAATCAATGGAAAAAAATATCCTCAAGGTGAGGATTAACCAAAACAAAACAACAAGAAAAGAAAGAGTAAGCAGGGATTAAACAGAACAAGACAGAGGCCAACCAAGAGTGAGGGCAACATAAAAAGTTACACTTTCAAACTGCTTAACAGTCTAATATTTATCATCAAGTTAAAGAATAAAACTATAAAAATATAGATGTAGGCAAAGATAGGTTTACAGTTATTCGTTTGGAAAATAATACAATTATTAATAAATAATAATACAAGAATAAACTGTTTTGCATAACTCACAACTTTTCCTGACTCTTATAGATTATTTCCCCCCTAAAAATGCAGCTTAACTAAACAGCATTAATATCTAGAAGTAAAAATAAATAAAAAAACCTAGAAGTATAATATCTGCAAAGAACTGGTGAGGCTGGAAACCTCCAGGAAGGTTGTCCTGAGTTTCTAAAGTCTGAATTTTTCAAAAACTATTATTTTTACTTACAAAAATATACAAGAGTTATGGGTACTAATTATAAAAAAATAGGTATTAACTTAGGCACAAATTTCCACTGGAAATAAAGATGAAGTGATTGATAATTATTTCAGAAAATTTTGGTCATTTTCTTAAAGAGATGTGTTAGATAGTTGAGCCCCAAAGCTTTTTGTGAGACAAATCAGTGTTCAATCCTAACTTACTGAATAATAGTTTCTATGATTCTTAATTCTTGATTTCCACTAAGCAAAATGAAAAGATGAGAAAGATCTTACTCAGAGTAGATTTTTCTCCTTGAAGGAGGCGGCTGCACGGAATACTGACATAATGCCCTGAAAAGAGAAAATTAAAATATTTGAACAATGTTTGGTGCCTTGGCTGGGTAGTTCAGTTGTTCTGAGTGTCATCCTGTACACCAAAAGGTTGTGGGTTGGGTCCCCAGTCAGGGCTCGTATAGGAGGCAACCAACCAATGTTTTGTTTTGTTTTGTCATTTTTCTCCTTGAAGGAGGAGGCTGCACAGAATACTGACATAATGCCCTGAAAAGAGAAAATTAAAATATTTGAACAATGGTTGGTGCCTTGGCTGGGTGGTTCAGTTGTTCCGAGTGTCATCCTGTACACCAAAAGGTTTTGGGTTTGATTCCTGGTCAGAGCACATACCTAGGTTGTGGGTTGGGTCCCCAGTCAGGGTGGGCTCGTATAGGAGGCAACCAACCAATGTTTTCTTTTGTTTTGTCTTTCTCTCTCTCTAAAAAATCAATAAAAACATGTCCTTGGGTGAGGATTAAAAAAAACACAGGTGGGCATATAGTAAGTGTTCAACAATATCATATATTAGTAATAAGAGGTGCATATCCATGATCTAATCTAATCTTCAGAAAAACCCTGTCAGTTATATTGGGTAGGTATTATTTTTCTCACTAGTGAGTTCACCAGGGGGCAGAAAGGCCAAGTAAATAGCAAAGGCTGATTTTTTTAACCCATTCTTCTAATTACAGGGGGAGAGAGTTGGACCGATTTCCCCTGGAAGCTGTTACCTGGCTGGGGAGCACTGCAGAGTGCCATCCTTAACCTCTTCCCATGGTAAGCCCTTCTCTTGGGAAGGTGAAGGGGTTATGTTTTCTTTGGTTCCATAGGTCATACAACTAGATGCCTGGGGATGCAATGACAAGAATACATCCTTATTTTACTTGAAAAATACAATGTAAAGGCAGAAACAGCAAATTTTAAAACAGTTGAGGTAAGAAAGTAGAGATATCCAGTAGAAGAGCGACAGATATATTATGACAAAGGATGTTTTAGAACACATTTTCCATCCAATCAGGACATTTTTCTTAAATTTATTTCAAGTAAGATAAAACAGCCCGGCTGTGTGGCTCAGTGGTTGAGCATCGACATGTGAACCAGAACGTGACAGTTTGATTCCTGGTTAGGTCACATGCCTGGGTTGTGGGCTCGATCCCCAGTGTGGGGTGTGCAGGAGGCAGGAGATCGATGATTCTCTCTCATCATTGATGTTTCTATCTCTCTCCCTCTCCCTTCCTCTCTGAAATCA
>NW_005362797.1:680798-684864 GCF_000412655.1 Myotis brandtii | reverse complement strand
GTCTGTTAGGTTAGAGCAGCTGTAATTCCAATGTGAAGCACAGGGTCTCATTTCTGTTACCTGCTTTATGGTCACTTCTGACTCTGTGAAGTCCTTGGTCTCAACTGTCTCAAAATCAGGCTTAAAGCTGTAATATTTAAAAAATACACTGTTAAGCTTTCAAAATACAAAGACTGTGTGATAACGAGCTTTATCGTCTAGAAAAAATAAACTCAAACATAGGAGATGAAATCCATCTGTTCTTATAAAATGTATTATTTCTGGTTATATAATCAGGAAATAGATGTGGTTTGGATTACCTGTACTTCTTTTCCTTTTTTTGAATAGCAGCTAAATTTCAGTTGGCCAGAGTGGGACTAGGGAAATGAGAACTTTTATGTTCAAAAGCTGTCATAAATATAATCATACTTTCCTCATTTCTTCCTCACTTGACAAATTCTGTCATATATTTAATTCCTTAATTCTTTGACGAAATGTATGCAGACACATCTGGTATTACTGCACTTCTTGTATTTACCCAGAGGAAAGAATAGTAGTCATAAATTGCTTTTTACTTTCTAAAATAACTAAAACCTAGTACCTGATAAATATTTGTTTATATAACCGAGGATAAATAATCAAAAATCAGCTTACACTAAATACTTTTCAAGATCTGTTTGTTTCTCCAAGCACTTGGCAAACTTTGACTGAATATTCATTATGTGCCAGGCATTATTGTATATGAAAGCATTATTGAGGCAAATTATACTGAACTTCCAGAAATGATCCCAACTGTCTAAATTACACGTGGGGAGTGGTTGCTATACATGACTGGGGCTGAATATTTGCAGGAAAGGGGTAGTTGTTTCTCCCCCTTCTTTAACCCACTGTTTTGTCATTTTTATCATAAAGCAATAGACATATTTGCACAAATGCTGTTTTTTTCACAAATGCTGTTTGATGACATATTTTAAGAACTCTCTGAAAGTTTAATATTTTAAAACACAAAAGTTCTAGTATTATGTCAAAAACAAAAAAAAATTGAAATATGTAACATTCATGTATATAGAGTCTGACAAATGTAACAGCTACTGGTTTTTCAACAATTACTCTGATAGTTCTAAGCGATACATGTAAAAGGAAAAGTCACAGTAATGACATTCCATTCACAGGGCACATAAACTACATGATATAAAAGAAGGAATATTGTTTAGTTTCCACAATATCCTGAAGGATTTACTATTGGCTGTTGACGTGCCATACCTGCTTAATTCAGTCTGGGTTTCAGCTTCTACCCGCTGATCTGTAAAATCCTTTTTTCTTTTGGCAGGTGTATAATACCGATACTGTGACAGGAAAGATTTTGCTTCTGTTTTCAAAGTGCGTGGAGTGAATGGCAAATGCCCATTAGAGAAGAGTTTAGAATGTTTATCCAAAAGGTCCCCACTGGATGCTTTTTTAACGACTAACTGAGACCTGTGGGAATTTGTGCTCCTGGGCCTTCGGCTGTTGGAGGTTGCAGAGTGTGTTTTCCTGGGCCTCGAGGTGGTGCAATCTATGCTGGACAGGAAGGAACCGAAGTTCTTCTCAGTACCATCCGTGAGGCTGTCACTGGATTTAGGTAGACTGAGGTGCAGTCTCTCTGAAGAAGTCCCTGGTGACCTTGCAAAGGACGCATATTCATTCACTTCTTCAACTAACATGTTGTCTTCATTTCGTGGTTCTTCTGCAGGCTGAGAACATTGGGTTTGGTAGTTATTAATTACACTAGAGGCCAGATGCACAAAATTCATGCAAGGGGCTTGGTTCTTGCAGCCGCGGCAGCTTGCCTCAGCCCTCGCAGCCCCGGCTTCCTCCGGAAGGTCGTTGGGCTGTCTGGTCTAATTAGCATATTACACTTTTATTATTATAGATTTGCAAATTCATAAACATCAAACATGGCTGCCTCAGGGGCTTATAAAATTAACTTTATATGTCCCTAAAGATGTTAGCATTGTATATAAAGTTCTATTCTTTTTTTAATGATTAACATATAAAAATATAATTCTACATATGTTAATAGCAATCATTTTTCTTTCTGAACCTAAAAAATGATTAATAACATATGCCTATATTTTCGATCTTGACTTGTGTACTGAGATCTCAGCTATATCTGTAAGTTTCCAAATCAATTGTGAGCCCCAACCCCTTGTCAACCACAGTTGTTGGCACCCTTCCCTTCCCTCTAGTCACTAAGGCAATCTCCAGTGCCAGCAGTTGCTCTGCAAATTTAAGGCTTTGAAGAAAGAAAAACTTTTCCTCACAATGTATGGTGCCCTGATTTAAGTGACTAATATTTTTTAAAAAATTTTTTTATTGCTTAAAGTATTACAAAGGGTATTACATATGTGTCCTTTTTTCCCCCGCCCTTGACAATCCCCTGGCCTCCCCTACCCCCTCAGTGTCTTATGTCCATTGGTTATGCATATATGCATGCATACAAGTCCTTCGGTTGATCTCCCCTCCCTCCTGCCCCGGCCTTCCCGCTGCAGTGTGACAATCTGTTTGAGGCAGCTCTGCCTCTGGCCTAATATTTTAAATATCATTAAGAACTACTTATTCCGTCTGGCTGGTGTGGCTCAGTGGTTGAGTGTCGACCTATGAACTAGGTCACGATTTGATTCCCGGTCAGGGCATATGCCTGGGTTGCAAGCTCAATCCCCTGTGTGGGGCATGCAGAGGCAACTGATCAATTATTCTCTCTCATTATTGATGTTTCTCTCTCTCCTTCTCCCTTCCTCTCTGAAATCAATAAAAATATATTAAAAAAAAGAACTACTTATTCCATAAAAGGTTCACATGTTTTCTCAAGTTCTCCTCATGAGTGGGGAAAGCTTTGAAAGGGAAGGTATTTTTGACTGCTCCATTTTTTTTGGTTTATCCTTGGAAGAACCATTTCTACGGGATATCTATAAAGTTTAAAAACACGTAATATTTTATTCGTTTACAGACTAGATGCCACTAAAGCTTTGTCTATGATTCTAGACTTTATGGACACCTGTGTATCCTTTACAGAACTCCGAGTTAGGGAGGGGGCTGAGGTGAAAATGGTTAGGATTTAGCCAGTTATGTGTGTCCTATAAGCTCCTGGGGTGAAAAACAAGAGGAGTACGGGAAAAGCCAAGTGCTTCCTTTGTGCAAAGTACTGTTTTTACAGTGAGTAGAATGAGAGGAATAATAAGAACTTCTATCACTGCTGCTAATAAGTATAGAGTGTTTACTATGTGCAAGGTACTGTTCTAAATGATTTACATGTACAACTCAGTCGTCAAAACAACTTCTCAGTTGTGATAGTTATTAGCTCTATTTTATAGGTGAAGAAACTCAGGCACAGGGTCTCATAGATCTGAACTCAGGCTAGGCCTATGTGCTTCACCATTATATCATATTATCTATTATCTATTTTAAAGACTCATTTACCGAGCCAGTGTGGCTCAGTTGGTCTGTGGTTTGATTCCCGGTTGGGGCACATGCCTGGGTTGCAGGCTCAGTCCCTAGTAGGGGTATGCAGGAGGCAGCCAATTGATATTCTGCTCTCATATCGATGTTTCTCTCTCTCTCAAAATCACTAAAAATATATTTTTTAAAAATACCCATATGAAAGCATAAATGAAGTATTTTATGGAGGCAAATGTATAGAGTTACAGTGGCTAATGATCATATTATCTATTATCTATTTTAAAGACTCATTTACCCAGCCAGTGTGGCTCAGTTGGTTGAGCATTGGCCCATGCACCTAAGAGGTCTGTGGTTTGATTCCCGGTTGGGGCACATGCCTGGGTTGCAGGCTCAGTCCCTAGTAGGGGTGTGCAGGAGGCAGCCAATTGATATTCTGCTCTCATATCGATGTTTCTCTCTCTCAAAATCACTAAAAATATTTTTTAAAAAATACCCATATGAAAGCATAAATGAAATATTTTATGGAGGCAAATGTATAGGGCTACAGTGGCTAATGGAAAAATGAATAAAAAATATCTTACATTTACAGATTAAATTGTATATTTTATTTTCAGCAAAACCCATTCTTATCTCAAAATACAATTAAAAA
>NW_005362797.1:674816-680500 GCF_000412655.1 Myotis brandtii | reverse complement strand
GACGCGGGGGGGGGGGGGGGGGGGGGGGGGGGGAGAGGAGCAGGTCCCTCAGCCCTGCCTGCACCCTCTCCAATCTGGGACATCCCTCTCGCAATCCGGGACCGCTGGCTCCTAACCACTAGCCTGCCTGTCTGATCACCCCTAACCCCTCTGCCTGCCTGCCTGATCGCCCCTAACTACCTCTGCCTGCCGGCCTGATCGCCTCTACCTTGCCCCCCTGCCAGCCTGATCACCCCTACCTTTCTCCCTGCTGGCCTGATCGCCCCTAACTTGCTCCCCTGCTGGCCTGATCGCTCCTAACCATCTCTGCCTTGGCCCCCGGCCTAAGCCGCAGTCTGGCCTCCCTCTGTGGGAGGCGATCTGGTGGATCAGGGAAAGGTGCCCTCATTACCCCGCTGCTGCTGCCACTGCTGGCTTGAGCCTCGGCCCCCGCAGCCACTACAGCTTTGTCCGGAAGGTCGTCTGGAAGACATCTGCCCTAATTAGCATATTATCCTTTTATTAATATAGATAGTCAAAATGCTGGATAATGGAAAATATTACCCCGCTGCTGCTGCCACTGCTGGCCTGAGCCTCGGCCCCCGCAGCCACTGTGGCTTTGTCTGGAAGGTCGTCCGGAAGACATCAGCCCTAATGAGCATATTACCCTTTTATTAATATAGTCAAAATGCTGGATAATGGAAAAATATTTTAAATTTTCAGTTAAAAAGTCCAATCACTAAAAATGAAAATGCACATGTGCATCAAATATTGATGAACAGATTCCCAGATGGCAAATTATAGCACAGCGTCTGGCAGAATTATTCTAAAGGAAGCAATTCTATTCCTGGTCCTTCTATCTATGCAACAGGCCTGGGGGCTCTTAAGCATTATAGCTTCCCTGAGGACTCCCAAATTTATTTTCAGTCTGAGAGAAATGCTTATATCAACTCTCTACTGACTATATGAGATGTTCCAAAGGCACCTCAAATGAAGCATGTCCAAACCAGCAAACTCAAACCCTACATTACCCCCTCCTCCAAAGAAAACATTGCACTTTGTCCTGTTATCATCCCTTCACCATCTTCCCAGCTGCCCACACCAAAAGCCTGAGAACCTCCTTAATTTTGGCCTCTTGCTCTTCACATCATCGAATCAGGCACTAAGTCCTGGGGAATTCTCCTTTCTAACTATTTCCTAAATATATCCCTTGTGCTCCCTTCTGCTGTCTTAGATCAGGTCTTAATCATTTCTTCCCCAGGTTATTGAACTGTCTCATAACTAGTCTGTCTTTCCCTCCTGCCAGTGTAGTTTTTGTAAAGTATGATGACTAAACATCCCAACTAAAAACTGGTTTATGGTTCCCCATACCCATCTAAGAAAAACAACCTGGATTCATTATTGTGGTACAAATGTCCTTTAGTCATTCCCATTTACTGATATATACAATGGAAAGCGCTGGAGTCAGATATGAATGTGATACCTAGTAAGCAGAGCAGTGAAACTGGCTTTTATTAACAGGCAGTAGTTTTTATCATATCAAGCGTGTTGGGGGACAAAACACAAAGCTCAAGGACTGATCTGGATGATCTAGGAGACCATGCTCATGACTCTGGGATCCTCTCAATGGCCATACCTCAACTAGGTGACTTGCAAAGAAATTTGCCCATCTTGAACACTGGTACAGAGTGAAAAGGGAACACTAGCCTTTGAGAATCTGTAATTATATGCTGCCACCATACAAACTTGCAGCCTAAATGTGCATTGCCCAAATGGCCCACAAAAACCTAAGTCAAGACAAATAACTCATTTTTTTCTAATACACAAACTGTAGGGGGATCTATATATATAAAAGCCTAAGCGACCATCTGACCAGTAGGTTCTATGTGCAATGACCACCAGGGGGCAGACACTCAATGCAGGAGCTGCCAAGCTGCAGTGACTTGGCAGCTGTGGTTCTCAGGTGACATGCCCAGAATCAGAGAGGAGGGAGCCCGATTCCAGGATGTGTCACCCGAGAACTGCCCTCTTGCAATCTGGGACCCCTCAGGGGATGTAGGAGAGCCGGTTTCAGCCCGATCCCCACAGACCAGGCCAAGGGACCCCGCCAGTGCACGAATACATGCACCAGGCCTCTAGTATATCTATCTCTATCTCTATCTCTCTCTATATATATTTATATATATATATCTATATATCTATATCTATATATCTATATCTATATATCTATATATCTATATATCTATACCTATACCTATATATAGATATGAAGTTGTCTATGTCATCTAAATTTTCAAATTTTGGGCATAGACTTATTCATAATATTATCTTACTCTCTTTTGAATATGTGTTATTTCCCCATTTAATTTCTGCCTTCAATCTTAAGTATTTTCTCCACAGACCAGGCCAAGGGACCCCGCCAGTGCACGAATACATGCACCAGGCCTCTAGTATATCTATCTCTATCTCTATCTCTCTGTTAATCATTTCTATTGTATTTTAGTAGGACTTTGTTAAAGTCCACCAATAGTTGTGACAGAGACTGTGTGGCCTGAAAAGCCTAAAATATTTACTATTTGGTTCTTTACAGGAAAAGTTTGTTTCTGACCAATAGGAAACATGTTACTAAAAAGTCAGGTTGTACCACTGATGAAATAGCTTAGAAATATCTACTTGTAAAAGGTGAAAAAAGATCATCTTACCTTTTGTAGAGTGTTAAGTGATGACTTGGAATTATTTTTAGAATTGGCCTGCACTGTAGTTTTAGTTACTTGCAACTCCCTTTCACATTGTGCTATTTCCTTTCTGAGTTTCTCTCGTCGTTGTTGATCTGCATCTGATGGGGAAAACAAATCTTTTGAAATATAGAAAATAGAAAACTTAATTTTTTGGTCTTGGAAGACTAATAAAGCCTACATTTTTTTCCTTGCTAAAATGTTTACACTACTGATCTGCAAGGAAAAATCTCTATATTTTTCCATATAAAGAAAAGCTAAGATAGTAAATATTGAATTTAGAGAAACTTTAAATGGATTATTTAAGAGCACAAACAGCCCTGACCGGTTTGGCTCAGTGGATAGAGCGTCGGCCTGCGGACTCAAGGGTCCCAGGTTCTATTCCAGTCAAGGGCATGTACCTGGGTTGCGGACACATCCCCAGTGGGGGGTGTGCAGGAGGCAGCTGATCGATGTTTCTCTCTCATCGATGTTTCTAACTCTCTCTCCCTCTCTCCTCCTCTCTGTAAAAAATCAATAAAATATATTTAAAATAAAATAAAATAAAGAGCACAAACAGCTTGGCTGGCATAGCTCAGTGGTTGAGCATTAACCTATGAACCAGGAAGTCACGGTTTGACTCCTGGTCAGGGCACATGTACAGGTTGTGGGCTCGATACCCAGTAGTGGGTGTGCAGGAGGCAGCCAATCAATGATTCTTTCTCATCATTGATGTTTCTCTCTCTCTCTCTCCCTCTCTCTTCCACTCTGAAATAAATTTAAAAATATAAAAAGAAAAAAGTTAAAGAGCACAAACAAGTTGTAACAAATTGGCTAAACCTAAGGAGTCAAGAAAGCAATTCCTGGCAGATATTCATAGAGATATGAAGGTCAGAAATGCTCGACTGTATTGTTCGTGACTCTGTAATCATCAACTTCAGAGTCTGAATTAGTCCATTAGATTCTCCCTCAAATAAAATATTGTCAATACCATAAATGCTATGCTAAAACTTTTTAAAGTTTTATATGACTTTAAAATGACATTAAATTTTAAAACATTTTCAATCAGGATATCTAAATTCTATTTTTCTTAAATGCTATTCATTTGAAAAAAAAACACACAAAAAAAGTGGTTTCACACTTTAGTGTGCTGTAAGTCAAGTACTAAGTCGTTATTAAAGACTTGCCAGTATACAGACTGAAAATGGCAAAATAAAAGCTAGTCAAAGTTCAGAGTTGAATAGAAATAGAATGACTTGTATTTTCATATAACATTAAAAATTTAACATATTTCATAGGAATCTATCTCACCTTAATGGACAACAAAATTTCAAGTTTTAATTCACCTCATTTTGAATCAGAACTTATAAAAGTTTTTACATGCCAAAAAAACAAGTAAGGTAATTTATATGTATATTTAAAGTTTCAATTATAATTAAGAAAAATTAGTAAATGCTAAAGTAAATGTATTTAGCATCTGGACAGGTGGGCCAGATGGTTGGAACATCGTCATTCTGTGCACCAGAAGGTTTTGGGTTTGATTCCTAGTCAGGGTACATGTCCAGTTTGCAGGGCTTGGTCCCCAGTGGGGGGGGCCTGCAACCGGCAGCAGATCAATGTTTTGCTTTCACATCCATGTTTCTCTCTAAAAAATCAATTTTAAAAATCTTAAAAAACAAACAAAAAACCCCAAGAATTTTCATAGTTAAAAAAAAAAGAGATGGGTCAAAATGTCTATAAAACTTGTCTTCAAAGTTATACTGACTATAATGAACATCAACTCTATAACACTAGAAGTAATAATGACTATTAGTTATACTTTATTTTATTTTATTTTTAAATATATTTTTTATTGATTTTTTTACAGAGAGGAAGGGAGAGGGATAGAGAGTTAGAAACATCGATGAGAGAGAAACATCGATTCAGCTGCCTCCTGCACACTCCCCACTGGGGATGTGCCTGCAACCAAGGTACATGCCCTTGACCGGAATCGAACCTGGGACCCTTCAGTCCCCAGGCCGACGCTCTATCCACTGAGCCAAACCGGTTAGGGCTGTTAGTTATACTTTAGTTTGGTGATTACAATCTTCACACTTCTAATCACCACAATTTTCTTTATTTACACGGCAACACAGAAAAACTCCTGTCTCAACTGAGGGCTGAAAATGCTGGGGGATAAATAAGCACTAGCTAAGTCTGCTTTCTAAAAACAAAAATGAGGAGCAATTTTTAAAATACAACCTCTATACTGTCAACGCCCGAAGTCTTATCTCTATCCTGAACCCCAGAAGAAGAACAAGTATTGGGAAAGATGTGGAGAAACTGGAACCCTTGCACACTGTTGGTGGGAATGTAAAATGATAGCGCTGCTACAGACAACGGTATGGTGGTTTCTCAAAAACTTAAAAAGAGAATTACAATATGACCCAGCAATTCCACTTCTGGGTATATACCCAAAAGAAATGAAAGTAGGGTCCCAAAGAGATATTTGTACATTCACATCTGTGAAATATTATTTATAACTAGAGGCCCGGTGCAAAAAAATTTGTGCACTGCGAGGGGGGGGGGTCCCCTCAGCCCGGCCTATGCCCTCTCGCAGCCCGGGACCCCTCGGGGATGACCACCCTGCTGGCTTAGGCCCGCTCCCCGGGGGATTGGGTCTAAACTGGCAGTCAGACATCCCTCTGGCAGCCCGGGAGCCCTCGGGCGATGTCCACTTGCCAGCGGGGAGCATGGCCTAAGCTGCAGTCGGACATCCTTAGCACTGCTGAGGAGGCAGGAGAGGCTCCCACCTGTACTGGCAGCCGTCAGCCTGGCTTGTTGTGGCTGAGAGAGCTGCCCCTGTGGGAGCGCACTGACCACCAGGGGGCAGCTCCTGCATTGAGCATCTGCCCCCTAGTGGTCAGTGTGTGTCATAGTGACCAGTCATTCCCAGTCTTTCTGCTGTTAGGGTCAGTTTGCATATTACCCTTTTACTATATAGGATAGAGG
>NW_005362797.1:669263-674575 GCF_000412655.1 Myotis brandtii | reverse complement strand
CATCACCAGGTGCAACCAAGCCTCCTGGTTGCTCCAGCTCCGTGGCTGCTGGCCGCCATCTTGGTTGGGTTAATTTGCATATAGTTGCTCTGACTGGCTGGTGGGTGTGGCTTGGGGGGTAGCGGGGGGATGGTCAATTTGCATGTTTCTCTTTTATTAGCTTGGATAGGCAAAAGGTGGAAACAATCTAAGTATCTTGAATGTGTAAAGAAAATATGGTACTATGCATACACTGGAATATTATTCAACCTTAAAAATTAAGGAAATTCTGACATATTTTACAACATGGATGAACCTTGAGGACATTTTGCTAAGTGAAATAAGCCAGTCACAAAAGGAAAAAACTGGATGATTTCACCTACACAAGATACTTAGAGTAGACAAATTCATAAGACAGAAAACAGAGTGGTGGTTGTGGGGAGAGTTATTGTTTAATGTGTATGGAGCTTCAATTTTGCAGATAAAAGGAGTACTGAAAATTGACAGCGGCGATGGCTGTACCACAATATGACTGTACTCAATGCCATTGAACCATAGACTTAAAAACGGTAAAGATAGGAGTTATGTTATGTGTAGTTTACCACACATTTTTTAAAGGCAATATATCAAAAATTACTTACATTTGATGCAGGCACCTATGCTGAGTGGAACTGAGCAGTCTACCACAGCTGAAAGAAGAAAATCAGTTATTTAATAATATTCTTAATATTTATAAATGATAACAAAATATCATGTGTGGAAATCACAAAAAGTTCCAGAACTTGTAGTTTTTATTTTAACTTTTATGATACTTTCAGAAATGAACAAATATAACATCCTTGATAAAAAAGTAGACTGGCTGGGATTAACAGCTCACTAGATACTACAAAAGAAAACATGAGTGAACTTAAAAGCATAGCAATATGTACTATTCAAAACAAAACAAAGCAAAGAAAGGCTGGAAACAAACACACAGAGAGCATCACTGACCTAACCCACCTGTAGCATGCTCTTACTGGTAACATACTTGTAACTGGAACCCCCCAAAAAGCTAGGAAAGAACAAAGAGCAAAACTGCTGGGCCCACACTATCTGACTCCAAGACTGACTGTAATGCTATAGTAATGTGACAGTGTGGTATTGTAATAAAGACACACATATAGAACAACAGAACTGAAGAATAAGTCCAGTTCTGTATGGTCAACTCTCAAATAGTGCTAAGGTAATTCAACAGAGAAAGAATGATCTCTTCAACAAACAGTCCTAGTTATATTTGGATACTCATAGGTAAAAAAAATTGATCCTTATAGCATACCTAAAAAAACTAACTCAAAATAGGTCACAAACTTAAATGTAGGAGCTAAAACTTATACTTCTAGAAGAAAACACGTAAGAAAATCTTAGTGACTTAAGAATAGGCAAAGATTTCTTAAACAGAATATAAAAAACATAAGCGCCCAGTCAGTGTGGCTCAGTGGTTGAGTGTCGACCCATACACCAAGAGATCTCCAGTTTGATTCCCAGTCAGGGCACATGCCCAGGGTTGCAGGCTCGATCCTCAGTAATGGGGATGCAGGAGGCAGCCGATCAATGTTTCTCTCTCTCCCTCTCCTTTCCTCTCTCTGAAAAGCTGATCTTGACTTCACGTCACAAAATATTGTTTAGATTTTCAATTATTTAAAATACAAATGTCATAAGATATGAGCTAAAATTTTAAAAATTTAGCCCTTCAAATGAGAAAATAAAATTTAAAAAATACATTAGTGAAAAACTGGTGAAATTCAAATAAGGTCTGTAGTTAATAGTATTATATCAATATTAATTTCCTGGTTTTAATAATTGTAATATGATTACATAAGATTTTAACATGGGGAAAGCTGGATGAAGAGTTTCTGTGACTCTATGTACTATTTTTGCAACTTTTCTATAAGTCTAAAATCATTTCAAATAAAAATTTTAAAGACAAAATGAAAAGACAAGTTATTGACTAAGATAAAATATTTGCAAAACAAGTATCTGATATAGGACCTGTGTTTAAGATATAAAGAACTCTCACAACTTAATAATACTAAGAAGACAAATAACCTGTTTTAAAAAATGGGCAAAAGATTTGAACAGATATTTCACCAAAGAAGATATACAGATGGAAAATAAGCACAAGAGAAGTTGTTCAACATCAGTAGGCACTGGGAAATAAACTAAAGCCCTATCAATATCCACTAGAATAGTCAATAAAGGGCCGCCAATTGGAAATGCTGGTGAGGATATGGAAGTGATCGAAATGCAAAATGGTGTAGTCACTCTGGAAAAACAGTTTGGCAATTTTTTATAAAGTTAAAATATATTTACCCACAGTTCCACTCCTAGTAAATTAATTTATCCAGTGAAATGGTGTAGTCACTCTGGAAAAACAGTTTGGCAATTTCTTATAAAGTTAAAATATATTTACCTTATTACCCCACAGTTCTACTCCTAGTAAATTAATTTATCCAGTGGAATAGAAGCATATGTTCAAAGATTACATGTGAATGTTTATAGCCGCTTTATTCCTAATAGTCAAAAGGAGTTAAAATAATCCAAATGTCCACCAACTAGTAAATCAATAAACTGTGGTACATTTCATTACATGGACTACTATCTTAGCATAAAAATACTGTTACACACAAGAGCATGGATTAGTCTCACAAGCGTTAGCTAAGTGAAAGAATTTTTGTTATGAATTTACTCTAATTAGAAGTGAAGTCAAGGGTTTAAATCGGGTACAGAAAGTTCACAGTTGCACATTTTTACCTTTGGCTGAAAGGATTTTATTATAGTGCACAGCCATGTGATTCTTGACCATGTGGAGAGTACTTAGTCTGAGAGAGGAGGAGTCAGTGCAAAAAGCTAAAAATTAAAACATATTTAATTATATATTTAAAGTTAATACAAAATCATCACAAGATAAACAAATTACCAATTATTAAGCTCATTTTTATAAAATACTCTGAAATTCTACCACGAAGATACTGACATAACTTTGTGATGCTGAATATGTGCCTTAATCTTGTACTGATAACTGATGAGCTACCAAACTTTCTAAGAATAAGTTTTACAAGCCGGAGAGTTATATGAAGAGATTCTAGAATAGAACTAAAAATGTTTAGCCACTTACCTGATTATAAAATAATGAGTAAAATAGAGTATTACTAGGTCATAAAAAAGAATGAAATCTCACCATTTGAGACAACATGGATGGATCTAAAGGTATTATGTTAAGTGAAACAAGTAAGCCAGAGAAAGACAAATGCCATATAATTTCACTTACTAGTATATGTGGAATCTAAGAAAAAAATAAATGAACAAACAAAACAGAAATAGATTCATAGATACAGAGAACAAACTGAGGATTGCCAGATGGGAAGGAGTGGGTGAAAAAGGTGAAGGGATTAAGAAGTACAAACTGGTAGTCGCAAAAATAGTCACAGGGACAGCCTAGAGAACATAGTCAATAACATCATAATAACTATGTGGTGCCAAGTGTATACTAGAATTTTCAGGGGGCTCACTTCCTAATTATCTAATTGTCTAACCACTATGCTGTACACTTGAAACTAATATAAAATAATATTGAATGTCAACTGTAATTAACAATAAACTTTTTTGTACTTGATTACATGGAGCCTAGAAAATCAAGCAAAGCCCAAACTCCAAAACTCTACGCAAAGATTCTATTCTGAGAGGCAAACTTCTAACTTTAACAAGATCTACAAATCAGCTTATGCATTATTTTGAAGTATTAGAACTAAGACAAGTACATCACATAGAAATTCTGTGATATTATAACAATAAACTTTTTTGTACTTGATTACATGGAGCCTGGAAAATCAAGCAAAGCCCAAACTCCAAAACTCTATGCAAAGATTCTATTCTGAGAGGCAAACTTTTAACTTTAACAAGATCTATAAATCAGCTTATGCATTTTTTGAAGTATTAGAACTAAGACAAGTATATCACATAGAAATTCTGCGATATTAAACTTCTTGACGTCATCTAAACTGTTTAAAAGAAATCTTAAAAATAATTAGCACTTATATACAAATATCAAATGTATATGTAGGCATAACTTTCTTAAACATTAGAAACAGTTTTTGAGAACTAATGCATGTATGTGGTTAAAAAAACATAATCAACAGCTAAAACGGTAACAGAGATTGAAAAGTAAGTGACTTTCCTGACCCCTGCCTCCCATCCTAGAAGAATACTCCTACATTTTTTATACATCCTTCCAAGGAAATTCTACACATAATATAAGAACATACAAGCCCTGGCTAGTGTGGCTCAGTTGGTTGAGCGTCAGCCCATGCACCGAGAGGTCACTGGTTTGATTCCCGGTCAGGAAATATGCCTGGGTCGCGAGCTGGATCCCCAGTAGGGGGGCATGCAGGAGGCAGCCGATCACTGTTTCTCTCTCTCTCTCTTTCTCTCTCTCTCCCTCTTTCCTTCTCCCTTCCCCTCTCTCTAAAATTCAATAAAAACATATTTTTAAAAAAGAATATACAATAATGGCAAGTTTGATACTACCACCACTACAAACATTTATTGAATAGGTACCATGCATGCATTGTTCTTTACATGTAAAAACTCATTTAATTATTATTATCACTATTTAATAGACATGGCAACTGAGGTGCAGAGGTATAAGGTCTTTAAGATCACACAGCTTGATAAAGGATGCAGTTTAGATGTTAACTGAGGCAGCCTCATACTTATAACTACTATATATAACTGCACATATAGTCCTTAAAAAAACTTACCAGCCTGGCTGGTGTGGCTCAATAGTTGAGCATTGACCCATAAACCAAGAGAACACTGGTTCGATTCCCCGTCAGGGCACATGCCCAGGTCTCAGGCTTGATCTCCAGTAGGGGGCATGCAGGAGGCAACTGATCAAAGTCCTCTCATTGATGTTTCTATCTCTTTATCCCTCTCCCTTTCTCTCTCTCTAAAAAATCAATTAAAAGAAAAAGTTAGCAAACTATATATTACTAGAGGCCCGGTGCACGAAATTCACGCCCTTGGGGGGTTGGGGGGTTGGTCCCTCAGCCCGGATTGCGAGAGGGCTCAGGCCAGACCAAGGAACCCCACCGGTGCACGAGCGGGACGCGGGAGGTTGGCCAGGTGGAGTGGGACCACGGGAGGGTTCCAGGGTGTGTCTGGCCAGTCTCCCTCAGTACCCAATCGGCTGGACCCCAGCAGCAAGCTAACCTACCAGTCAGAGCATCTGCCCCCTGGTGGTCAGTGCATGTCATAACGAGCAGTTGAGCGGCCTTAGCATATCATTAGCATATTAC
>NW_005362797.1:667481-668004 GCF_000412655.1 Myotis brandtii | reverse complement strand
TATAGGGTGTCCCAAAATTCATGCAAGATTTGCAATTGAATTGGATTGCAAATCTTGCATGAATTTTGGGACACCCTATACATCAATTATTATGTTATTTGATATATACTGATTTCATCCTATATACTACTGACCTACTGGAGTTTTAAATGATTTTGAAATATAATAAAACTATTTTAGTTAATCACAGGCTAGTCTGTCCTACAATTAATTTTAAGGAAATAATCCTCTTACAAAATAACTGAGTAAATTAGAAATTATATCATATGTTAATATGTGTAAAGTAAATCTACACTAATAAAAGAGAAACATGGTAATTAGCATACGACCGCTTCCCTTCCCATTGGCTAATCAGCATATCCTTATGCAAATTAACTGTCAGCCAAGATGGCGGCCGGCAGCCAGGCAGCTGGAAGCGAACATGAGGCTTGCTTGCTCCAGTGACTGCAGACTCCAACGTTCCCCGCCTCACTTGCCGGCCTCTGAGTTGCAACTCTAAGCAACTATGTACTATGTTGCAAAT
>NW_005362797.1:662517-665993 GCF_000412655.1 Myotis brandtii | reverse complement strand
ATCATCCTCTGTAGATTAGGACTAAAATCCTGTCCATGAGGTCAAGGGTCTTGCTAGAGTAATGAAATTCATCAGTATGTGCAAGCAGCTCAGTTCTCCCCGCAATGTGTCGCCACTAGACAGCCAGAAGGAACTCTAGTGAGGAAAGCTGAAGGTGTTTCTTGTGGCAGAATTTCCCAGGAATGCCAGGAGCTTGGGGATCTGAGGCCACTGATAAGTGTCTCTATTGGACCAACAGATTAAAAAATAGTTTTTATTTATCAAGCTGCTTTCAGTTATCTATCTCAATAGGTTGTCTTTTCTTCGCTTCTTCCTAAGCCGTTGATAACAGAGTGAATGGCAGTATGTAACCCTCAATCATTTCTCCCCAGTCCCCCTTGGAGAAGCTGGAAAGAAGACTTGATAGATGATCTAGTCCATTTTACAAATAACTAAGGCCCAGGGAGTGAAAAGTGATTTGCTGAAGATTACCTAGTAAATAGCACACGAAGATTACAAACAAGATAGACTGTTTTTTTAGGTGGTACTCTTCCTACTACATCACCATACAGAGAGTTTGCCCTACAAAAGAACATCAAAAAAATGTGGTACCAAAAAGAAAACGACAAAAGAAAATGATTTTTTTATTTTAGGTGGTGTCTTAATATTTTGCACTCTGAAATCACCAAAGGTAATCTTAATGATACCTAAGAAATCTAGGATGTGCAATCTTTTCAAGTAAAATGAAGTATTTTGGCTTTGGCTAAAATTATTTATGGTTTCTTATCAGTAATAATAATTATGATCTAAGAGAACTCACTACCCCAGATATTTGTTGAATATTATATTTGTTTTAAAAATTCAAAATCAATAACAATGTTTGCTATATATATTATATAATATCCTAAAAATGAAGCTAATTAAATTGGAGAGGTTATAAAAATATAAACTTTTTACATTTTGACAGGAACCCAATTTTAAAAATAATTCAATAAATACTGAGAATTTACTAAGTCTATTATATTCTAAATTTTACATATATCCTTTCCCATGCTCCCGCCTCTAGTCATGAGGAAAATAAGACATTTTGGGGGGGTGTTAGCAGCCTGACTCTGTATCCCTAGTGCACAGTCCTGTTGGCCTATAGTCTAGTCCAGTGATGGTGAACCTATGACACGTGTGTCAGGTGACACACGAACTCATTTTTTTGGTTGATTTTTCTTTGTTAAATAGCATTTAAATATATAAAATAAATATCAAAAATATGTCTTTGTTTTACTACGGTTGCAAATATCAAAAAATTTCTATATGTGACATGGCACCAGAGTTAAGTTAGGGTTTTTCTTTTTAAATATATTTTGACTTTTTAGAAGACATTTTAAAATTCTTAGAGACTTTATATCTTTAAAGAAAAGCTTTGTTCTTACAAGAGAAATAATATAATAGTTTCCATTTTAAACTTGGGCCATACATGGTAGCTTCTGACAAAGCTAATGTGATAGAATTGACCTGGGAGATATCAAATTGTTGGGGAACATAAAAATACATTTGGGGGGAGGGGGCTAGCAATCTGAATCTGTGCTGTAACCTGCCTTCTAATGCACATTCTTGCTAGTCGATAATTAACTCACGCCCCTTCCTTAATTATCTGGTCTTGCAAGACCTATTTACCTAAATACTCCCGTTTTACAGAGGCCGTAAACCATGAACCATACACAACCCCTGGAGGGGCTATCAGCGCTGGCACCAGGCCAGGCCTTCAGGTGTGGTCTCACATCCCCCATCCCAACACACGGGGCTTTTTGCAGAGCCCGAGAAAGGTCCGGAAGTCTGATCCTTATTTGGGACAAAAACCCAAAGGGTATAAAGAAAAAGCTTCCTCCATATTGGCTTACTCAGAATTTGGAGAACTGACCTGAGTCACTGTACTAGTACATGTGAAACATTTGAAAATAAATGATTTTTTCCTGTATCTCTGGGTACTCCTGCATATTTTTTGGTCGCCTGGTAAATTCTGTAACACTAGCATGAGATGGTAAGTAAAAACAATGGCTCTAGGGCAGGGGTGGGCAAACTTTTTGACTAGAGGGCCACAATGGGTTCTTAAACTGGACCGGAGGGCCGGAACAAAAGCATGGATGGAGTGTTTGTGTGAACTAATATAAATTCAAAGTAAACATCATTACATAAAAGGGTACGGTCTTTTTTTTTTTTTTTTTTTTTTTAGTTTTATTCATTTCAAACGGGCCGGATCCGGCCGTAGTTTGCCCACGGCTGCTCTAGGGTTTCAATTCCCCACCTGGATTCCCAGCCTGCTCTGACACTTACTGTGTCCTTCATGAACTCTTAGTTTATTAGTCTCCAGTGTTTATTCACTGTGAAATGAGGATAATACCTAACAGTATGTGTTTGTGGATCAAATAATGAGATAACTTGGAAATAGGGCTTAATGTTAGAAAATTTCTGAAAACCACAAAAACAATGTGGCGACGGCAGGGGTGATGGGGGTATGGGGAGCGGTGGAAAAGGGCATAAAGGGGATAAATGGTTATGGGAAAAATAAAATAAGATTTAAGAAAAATAAAAGAGGGGGGGGGAGCATGTTGGTTTGTGATTTCTGGAACTTAGGCTAATGGCTAGTTATCCCCTATATTCAGAACAGCACTTATTTCGAGTAAAGATTATGTAATAAAGGCACAATCATATTCAAAGCAAGACATTACATGAACCATCTAGCAGCCTGGTTTAAAGGTACTTTCTTAAATAGATAAGAACACCGAATCGGGAGAGAGTGCCTTATTGGGTTTGAAGAAAGAATGCTACTTTGTTAGAGGCAGCGAAGATGCAAATTATTTCGATTGGGCCGACGATTTGTGGAGATTTTCATATAGGGCCCCAGCTGGTCCACGGTGAGGTCCACTGGACCCTGAGCCTGTTTGGTCAAGGACGGATGTGCAGTAATGATGGGTTAGTTCTTTCCCACTAAAACTGTAGCATCATTTGAAAACTTATTAGAAAAGCAAAATATCAGCTCCGCCCGCCCCCCACCCCCCACAAACGTGCTGAATCATACTCTGCATTTTAATCCGATTCCTAGTGATTTAAAGTTAGAGAATCCCGGGAGCTGGTTGCGAATGGAAGAGTCCGTGTGTACTGAGTGCTCACACTGTGCAGGCGCGTTCCGTGTACTCCCTGCATCTGATCCCCAACAACTCTGACATGCGTGTTCTACCTCCTGTCCGAGAGACGAGGAAACCGAGGTCACCTCTGTGGAGTGCAGCGGGGGCCCAGGGAGGTCTGATCCCAAAGGACAGGGGCTATCGAACAGGGCGGCTACGGCGGCCCGGGTTCAGGGGAGCGGGCCTCCTGGACCCGGGGCGACAAGTTCCGAGCCGGAAGCGGACCCGTGCACCCCAAGGGCAGGGTCTGCTCCAGGGTCCCGGGCAACACCCAGGGCCACAAGGAAGACTAGCAGGGAACGGACGGAGGGCGCCCCG
>NW_005362797.1:613055-662004 GCF_000412655.1 Myotis brandtii | reverse complement strand
GGAAGAGCGGGCAGAGGAGGTCGCATCCAGCATCCGCGACCCCGGGGCCCCGGGAAAAGTTCAACGCAAATGTTGGTTCAGGTTAGGGTACCATTTAACCAGTTCCAAGTGACTGCATTTCAAAGCAGCCCGTGACCATGTGGATGAGTGAAAATCCTGGCGATGAAAAACATCTGCATGTTTCCATCGTGATTCGTAACCGCAATAATCCGGCTGCATTGCCTTTCTGCTCACTGTGCTTTCCCCCTCACCACTCCCCCCTCCCAACGTCGCCCTTGTTATCTCGAGGCTCCAATCTGTTTTCCTTTAGGATGGAAGAGAGTTGCTACATCAACAAGGAGTTGATCTATCCGGGGCTTTTTACCATTTAATTTTGAAGCAGTTACCCTTGAATCCTCCTTGGAAATAAGATCAGGGCAGGGAGCATTCTGTAATGGAGCGAGCGCCACACAACAGGGGCTCTATTGACATTTGGGGCTGGATGCATAATTTTTTGTTGGGGGGTGGGGGTGGGAGGAGGCTGTCCTGTGCACTGTGGAACGTTCACCAGCATCCCTGGCTTCTCCAGTCGCAACCCAGCCACTTCACCTCGGTTGTAACGAAAATGTCTCCAGCTAGTGCAGGTGCAAAGTGTCCCGTGGGTAGGAGGGGGGCAGAAAGTGCACACATACCCACCTCGGTTGAGAACCACTGCTGTGATGGAAAATGTACTGTCTGTGGTGCCAGATATGTCGAGTTTGTGAGTTCTCTGCCACTTGCCAACTACATCTTGACTTAGTTTCTAAACCATTCTGAGCCTCAGGTGCCTCTTTTCTAAAATGTAAAAGATACAACTTGGTAGTTGCAAGGATTAATATATACATACAGTGCCTAGCAAATAAAGCAAGCTACTCAACCAATAATGGTTTTCTCTCTTCTAAGACTTCTGTCTCAGTAGAACCGGAGTATCAGGGGATTCAGGCATAAGCTAGTAAGTCAGGACCCTATGACAAGGGAATAAGTCAGAAAACCTGTTATAGTGACACCTGAAGTTCTGGTTCTCAAAGACTCTAGGGAAAGGAGAAAAAGGTTCGAAACCAAGGAGTGTGGAAGTGTGTGTGTGTGGCCCAAACAACACGGGTCTAAATGGTACAGGGGCAGAAAAGTATTTCTTAGAGAACAAAAACTCTCACAGCCCTGGCTGGGTAGCTCAGTTAAGAGTGTCATCCTGATACGCCAAGGTTTCAGGTTCCATCCTGGTCAGGACACATACAAGAATCAGCCAATGAGTGCAGGGATAGGGGGAACAACAAATTGACCTTTCTCTCATCAATTAAACAAACTCTTTTGCCTACCTACTCACTAATGCTTGATATCCCTACTTAAGAATATAAATCCTTGCCTCACCAGTATGGCTCAGTGGTTGAGCATGGGCCCATGAACCAGGAGGTCAGGGCACATGCCCAGGTTTTAGGCTCAATCCCCAGTAAGGGGAAGGTGGAAGCGGGGTGCAGGAGGCAACCAATCAATGATTCTCATCATTGGTGTTTCTCTCTCTCCCTCTCCCTTCCTCTCTCTGAAATAAATTTAAAATAACATATTTAAAAAGAACATGAAGCCTTTTATTCTACTACTAGCATCCAGAAAGTGCCTTGCGTATAATAGGCAGTCAGTAAACATTTGATAAGTTAGAGCTAAAGCTTAAAAGGGCAAACACCCCTGGGAGAGGCAACACAGTGACTTGATTCACACAAAGCTGATGCCAGCTCCTCTTATGGAAAGTAGATTTTGGGATGAAAAGTAGATTTTTATTTGAAACAGGAAATGATTGGGAGGGAACAGCAAAATGGGAAAGGGTTCTGAAGACAATATTGCTTGGTATCCGACTTCACCTGAAGTCATCACTTCATTATTTGTATTTTGTTTCAATTCTTTCAAGAAGTGCACACTGGGATTTTCTCGCTCTCCAGTGTTAGCAGTGAACAGGTTCTAAGTGCAATTTAATTTGTCCTTGGCCTCCACTCCCCACAGAGAATCCCCTGAGGGCTCCCAGATTGTGAGAGAGCACAGGCTGAGATGAGGGACCGAGCCTCCCCCGACACAAGTGCACGAATTTTCGTGCACCAGGTCTCTAGTTATCCAATAAATGCAATAAAACAATGAGAGATAAAGGCCAAGATAATCTTTTTCCATTCAGTGGGTTATTAGGAGCATACTTTAATCTTTAAAGTCCCCAAAGGACAAAAACGAAGAATATTAATATCAGGAAATATTTTTTAAGGACTACATACTAGGGGGCAGGATAAGAGAAACAAATAGTGTGTGTACACTTTGTAGTGACTCAGTGTCAAAACAAAATCCCTCAGGTTTTCATGACTGCCTGACGGATGCTTGAGAAGTCAAGCTATTGACTATCTTATTCTCCAATCAAAAAGACTATAGCTATTGATTCATCTAATCATTAACTGAGGACATGGAACTTTAGAGCTTGGAGGTATTAGTATGCTATGAAGTAACGGATTAATTTGCATTTTGTCACTAGAGGGGGCTTTAGGAAAGTTTTAAGCTGTATCCCTGTATCCCAGGGAGACTGCCAAGCCAAGGCAATATAAACCTACAAATCTTACTCCAGGGGTGTAAAGAGTGAGAAACACTTTGAAAAGTCACTCCAAGGTAAAGCGTCTCCAACTATAGTTGGTGACATATACATTTTTTTTGTAGCACAGGAATAAATTACTGTATTATCTGAAGGCCCTTTATGGATTAAAAAAATCATTGTCAACCTATAAGTTGATTTTTCTTAATTTTGTTGTTAAAGCAGGAAAGAACAGGAATGTCCATAATTCTCTATAAAGCAGTATGTCCCTAACGGATAGACAAAAAGTACAGACAGACAAAAGAGAGTGATAATAGGCCACACTGACCCCAAATGACCATTTTGAGTTCTCTTAAGGAATAGAACTCTGATATCTGAACACAAATACAATCCATGGAAAATGATCATTCTCGGAACTCTAACACCACACTGCGTTTGCACTGCACTTTTTAACATGCTCCATTCCACATTTTAGTTTCATTTTCCCTACAGTTGGAAAGAGCACAAAATTGTGATGCTGTAGGCAGCTTAGCTGGCTTCTTGTTACAAAAGATTCCCTCATGTTGTGACCCTTTAGTGAAGGCTGCCGGAATCGCAGATAGTAGGCCGGGTAAGAGCTGTCATAGTCCTCCATCACTCCGGTCCACCCCCACCCCCCAGCTGTGTCCTTTCAATCTTTTTGTCCAATTAAGAAAACAAGTCCCTGCAAACAGAATTTAATCATTCAGTGGTTACTAGGTAACCTGTCCCCGTAGCTGAGGAAAGGCATTTTCTTGTTCTTTCACTGCCAATCAGCTGCCACAGAACATCAGGGATGATGCTGAGCCTAAAGGTTTGATAATCTCCACCTAACGAGTCCATTTACAAGTGGCTTCACCATTAAAAAATACAGCAAGCCCTAACTGGTTTGGTTCAGTGGATAGAGCGTTGGCCTATGGACTGAAGGGTCCCAGGTTCGATTCCAGTCAAGGGCACATGCCTGGGTTGCGGGCTTGATCCCCAGTGGGGGACGTGCAGGAGGCAGCCGATCAATGATTCTCTCTCATCATTGGTGTTTCTATCTCTCCCTCTCCCTTCTCTCTGAAATCAATAAAGATATATTTAAAAAAACACAGCAAAACAACACGCATATAACTAAGCTGTTAGTCTGTTCTGGAAATGTTCTTCTCACTTAAAAAGTAGAGTTGGGAATTTTAACAATGAATGGATTTCTGGGAAGTTGTAATGAAGCTCTTGTGAGTGCATCTGTGATTCATAACCTGCCACATTCAAATCAATTAAAAAAAAAACCCAACAGCTTTTTGAAGCCACCAATGCAGACCATCCTTTATTGATGCCCTGCCAAGCTTTTCTAAGGGATTCAATTTCTCCTCCAGTCACACTTTATTCTTTGTCCTTTAGGGTGCCTGCCTGCAAACAGGTCAATGAGGCTGAATGACACAAATTGCTATTTTAACGATCAAAGTGGTCAAATACCACCGACAATATCATTTGGTTTGACCTAATAATATAAAGTGTTTTGGAGAACACCGTTGGAAACTTAGCTTTAAATTTAGGCTGCATTAGCTATTTCTTTTTCTTCCTTTAAAAAAACTGATTTGAGCGAGGGGGAGGAGAGAGAGACAACTGGAGCCCAGAGAAGATAATTAGCCCACACGAGTCAGTTTTCTGACTCCGGTGCAGTGCTCATTCCTCTAAATCAGGACTGAGGCGGCGAGACGATCCCAGTGACATCTCACGATGCGTGTTTGCTCTTATATGCATGTGCTACCTAAAATAATGGAACCACTGTCTTCACGTGCACTCGTGAGCATATACGGCGGCAGGGGTAAATGAGACTGCTCAAGACCTTTGTCTTCAGAAAACCTGCCTCTACCCTGTCCGAGATAAAGGCGAGTATGTGTATTTTAAAGTCATATGGTTTTTCTAAAAGACCAACACATATTATTCTTCCAAAATGAAATAGAGCCCAGCTGAGCTCAATTTTTCTCCTGCCTGCAGATGGTTACTGTGCCGTATTCCAGGGAGACTGTCATTCCCATCGAGTTTAGGAACATTTTACACTGGAGAGCTATCCCTCGGGTGGGGCAGCCTCTCTTTTTCAAGGATGAAAAGAACAACATTCGTAAATTCCTATTAACTAAAAACTGTCCTCTTATTTCCCCCAGTATTAACAAGCACATACTACCTGTAAGGCCTGTGACCATTCAGCTCACGTTTCCCCCTCACGTTCCGCAGGACACCACCATACCTCCTCTGATTTCCCTGCAAACCCTTCAATGACGCTCTAGGTTTTACCTGCTTAAAACAGAGTCACTGGAAGCCAGACCTCTACAGGGATATTATCAAGTGTCAGGTAACATAGAAGAGTCAATAGTGTTGGCGTCCATTTACTTTGGAATCTTGGCGCTACAGTTTCCTAGCTATGTGACCTTGACCAAGGATCTCATTTCTTCGTCTGTAAAATAGCATATTAGTGTCTACTTCAAGTGATTGCTGTGAGAAGGGTAAGAGGTTAAGACAAATAAGTGGCTTACCACAGTGCCTGGCTGCCATCATTGGGATTCCCCCAGAAGCAGTCCTGGGACAAGGATTCAAATACAAGTAGTTTAGGAAGAGCATTAAGGTATGACCTAGTTGTTGTGAACGATGCATTCCATTCTTAATGCCGAATTAGGGCCAATGAACTAGGTGCAGTTTATTCCACCTCGTATCAAGAGCATAAAAGTCCTTGTTGGGAAAGGACTTGAGAGAATGGTCCGCCAAATCATAGAGTGCTGTGAGGCCGGTATGAGTGTCGATGATGCCTGTGAACATCTCTTCGCAACATTACTATGTTATTATCACTATGGCGGTGATTTGGGTGTGATGATGAGGAGCCCTTTTGGCCAATACTTAGCTGCAGACCGGTATGAACGTTCTAGCATATCGCAGGAACTACATGAGCACCCCTTACACAGGTTAATGCGCGCCATTGGATGCATGGAGGGCTTTGTACGAGTGATCAAGGATTTACCACCCCCAAAGCTGCTAGGAAAACGTGCTGCTTTCTTCATGGCCTATTTAAGTCTTTTCCTCCCCAAATTGGTCACTGGGGAAGGAGCCTGTGCCCCAAAAGTAGAGAAGGCCTTTCAACAGTTGGAAACACAAGGGATAAACATTATATCACGTAGCCGGATGTCTCCAATGATAATGCGAATTGCTTATCGGACACTTGGGCATTGCTTCATTGTCCGCTTTAGTCTAATTTACCATGTACTCCCATCAGAGAGCGGGGACTGATGCGGTGGACACTGTCATGGCTGGTGCTGTCGAGCAATCCCGTTTTTCAGGCCTTTTCATGGCCAAAAATCTGTTAACATACATCATTACAAACGAAGGAGGGGCCATCAAGATACACCCTCTAGCACGGGACAGATGGACAAAGGAGGAAATGACTCCATGTGAATCCTGTGTTCGGAACATCGCAAACCACGGGATTTATGCGCCATTCGCAAGAGTCTTCGGACTCCCTGGAGTGGCTCAAATTCGACATAGACCATTTCCACGTCTACCTGCAATTGCTCTTGGGGTCTCTGCAGTGCACCAAAGCACTCCAGTGGGGGTCAACACTGATACTCGGTATCAGGCATTCAAAGAGACAGCACACCTGGCCCAGTTAGAATGACAAGGAATCCTCGAAAGACAAGAAATTATTCAGGACAAGGATCTCTCTGCAGAGGAATGTGAGGTAATAATTACTTTTAAGAAGAGGAGTGAGAGGATCAACCAAACTCAGAGACAACAAGAGGCTAAAGCACGCTCAGAACTACTCAAGGACATCATGGACAGGGAAGCCAAATTAAGTCCACAAAATCCAACAACAGCAGGAACAAGAAGAGAGGTTACCCCGCAGTGAGAGTCCTCACTTACCCACTCCTCCTGCACCATGCCCTTCTTGTTATCAAGGACCCCCACCACCAGAGGTACCAACATGGAGGCCTCCACCAAGTAGGTATATTGGTGAGTCTCCTCCTCGCATTCTTCACTCAGCTGCTCTTCCACCGCCATCCTCAAGGGGTCTCAAGCCTGAATCTAAGGAGCCCCAGCTGCCACCTATTGACGTATTTGATTTCCTTGATAGTGAGTATGAACACCAGGCTCCTGTAGGATCTGGAGAACCAGGGGAGCTGGACAGCATGCCAGAAGAAAGTAGTGACATCCTCAGCCGGGAACCTCACTCCATTCCCCAAGGTTTTGAAGGTGAGGAGATTCTCGACGAGCCACCAGATGAAGAACCTAACTCCCCAACTCATAGCCCAGCAGTTTAACTGAGTTGTTCCCTAATAGTACTCTCAGGGACTTTATGAACTACTAGTGGCTCGTTGCATGAAGATTTGCGCAATAGGCCTTCCTTCCCCTGGCTGCTGGCACCGGGTTTGCTCCGGCACCCAGGACCCAGGCCTTTGGTCCGGCCGCAGCAGCGAGGTTTGGCTTCTCCACTCCGGCTGCTCCCAGCCCCTCATTTTTTCCCCCCAGCTCCTTGAGTGGAGCCCAGGCCCCCAGCCCCTCCTTGAGCAGAGCCCAGCCCCTCCGTGAGCAGAGTACAGGGCCAGCGGGAAGCTTGGCTTCCTCCGTCGCCAGGAGCAACCCAAGCCTCCTGCTTGCTCCAGCTCCGTGGTTGCCACCATCTTCAGTCATCTTCAGTCTTTGCTCCACGCCTGCGTATGCAAATTAACCGCTATCTTTGTTGGGTTAATTTGCATAGTCGTTCTGATTGGCTGGTGGGTGTAGCAGAGTGGCGGAGTGATGGGGTGATGGTTAATTTGCATGTTTCTCTTTTATTAGTGTATATTAGGACAATATATCTTAGGGACACAAGAGTAGACACACTCCCAATTGCACACTGGCTAAAACTAAACTACCTCATCTCTGTGCCCATTAGACAACCAGGGTTTGTGGCTGCCTGTCTTTCTGGACTGATGAATGATGTCTCTATTTTCAGGATTCGTCTGATGCCTGGACTCTGCAGAAATCCTGCAGACTCTGCAAGCCACGGATCTGCCTACCTTTACCAAATTTCTACCCCAGTATTGGGCACTCAAGAATAATCTTCCCAATCATCTCATGCATCTCTTTGTACACGATTCAACACATAATTACATTTTTTTCATGATCAGTTCAAATGAGATGTGAGTAGATTATTACCAGTAGTTTAGTATTTTTATATTTTTATTTTCCTTATTATTTTTATTCTTTATTTGTATTCACAAATTTATTTTTAATAAAGATGCTTTTAATGCTGTGATTCATATTGTCATCTTTACAAACATGTGAAGAACATTAAGAAAAAAATAACACCAAATACAAGTAGTTTATTTAGGAGATCAACCCAATGTACACCAGTAGGAGGGGCCATAAAAGAGAAAGAGAAGGAAAGAAAGCCATCCAGGGGTTCTCTCATGCAAATGGACAACAGGATCTCAATCCCTCCAGGGAACTCTGGGAAACAGTGCAGGATACCCCATGGTGATCCTACCCAAGGTTGGGGAGCTGGGAGATTTGTCCACCATCTACCATCAGTCCTTGTGTAAGGGCTGCTGGGGAGGGTGTTTACTTCCTCATGGGCTGGTAAAGGGGGCTTCCATGTTCAGAGGAAGCTCTAGGCAACAAGGAGCAGATATTGACGTTGAAGTTGGGATTGGCATGCAAGGTGGTGGTAAGGGCTAAGCACGGATGGAGTCTGCTTCCCTGGACATAGTAGTTGTCCAACACACATTTATTCTTTGTACTTTTAAATGTTATTAGGTGACCTTTTAGGTTATTTTCAAATTGAAGATGCCTGACATAGAGAGGGCATCTGTTGTGAACACTTGTTTTGTTGGCTCAGCATCCTTTCCCTTCTCTTCCTGTGGGGCACCGCATCCTTTGTCTTTTGGGTGGTATTGTCTCAATCTTCCTTCCTTCTCATTCCCCCCCCCTCTTGCTTCTCCTGCCCCTCCATTTATCACAGGAATGGGGAATGTGACTCCGGCCAGAATACGTCCAGTCAGCTCGCTATAAGGATTGATTCAAAGGGGGGTGCAGGGGACCCTTGTCAGCATCACATCCTATCAGTGTCTTAGCTGCTAGGGTCTGCTAAGCTTGGAGATAGGAATTCTGGGCTGCTGACAGGTACCTTGCTTTCTGTGAAAAGCACATGGAGAGAGAGGGAGAGAGAGAGAGAGAGAGAGAGAGAGAGAGAGAGAGAGAGAGAGAGAGAGGAGGGATCTGGAAGATGTTATTTGAGTCTCCAAATATAGCTCTGGTTGAAGTATTTGAACTGGATCTTCCAGTTATATGAGCCAATAAATAATTTGCTTTTACTTGCAACGTAAGAGCCCTGATATGTTTGTAGCATGAAAGACTTATCTTTTAACACTTCACCTTCCAATATAAATTCCCAGGTAGTTGTAAAATCTGCTAGGCCGATGTTGGAGGCAGGTATGTACTGGCAGTATTTTTATATTCCAGAATATCCTTCCTCTCATTTGAAGTTTTGGCATTTCATGTTGTTGCTCAGTCACAGCATTAAATAGCTTCAAATTACCCTGTGAGAAAGTTTTCCCCTTTGCAATTCTTCCAGTCCAAATTACATCAGAAAGTAAGCCTCCAGTTTGATACTGGTTTGGCTTTAGTGCCTCTCCCTTTTGCTAATCTCCATTTCTAACAAATACTGAAGCCCAGGCCATAGTATTTGAGGGCATTATTTTTGTCTTTGTTGTGCTTATTTAAGGCAATTACTGCCGTTTTTTCCAATTGTAATCGAAAATGCTTAATTTTAAAAGTGACTAAATTAAAAGGAAAATCATAATAATAGTATGGGTAGTGTAGCAATATGGCAAATGTCATCTAGGTGGCATTGAAAAGACTAAAGTTTGGGAATCATTTGCTTATGATAATGGTATTCCTGCTTCCACAGGGAAAAAAGAGGGTCTAGGTAGACATGGATCCACTCAGGTCTGGCTTATGATAGAATGGAAACATTACAGAATGAAGACTTATTAAATTGGATCCTTGGACTGCATGGCCTTGAACAAGACACCTCTCTGAGCCTCAGTTTCTAACCCATTTTTTAAAAAAGTTAAAATACAATAAATGTTGCTTCCAGTCCTTATTCTGTGAAAACTGGGTATTTTTAAAGGTAGCTTTTTCCTAGTGTTCTGACAAAGGCCAAGTTTCTAATAACTTTGGAGTTATTTTAGGACCCATGGTATCAAGGTGTTTATGGAAGATGACAGCTTTAGTGCAAGTTTACTGATATTTTGTTCTTAAAAAATTACTCCTGGTCTTAAATCACATTCAGGCGCCTGGGTTGTTGATATTACCATTTGTAAAAATTGAGTGTCAGAGTGAGGGAGTCCTTTGTTCTACCTGGTGCCTCCTTGACCAATTGGAATAAAATGGGTCTTACTCACGATGCTCTTTCCTTGGAAAGCATTCTGCTGTTCCCCTCAGGTGAATGCTTGTCTACCCTTACATATCCAGGGCAGAAATAGCCATTTTGTGTCTGAAACGGATGCTGTTATAATAATCTAGTTATTATTTAACTGGAAAGAGAAGACCAGGTAATATAGATATGCCATTTATTTGGCTTGCTAATTCAACGCTCTTCAAGTCTGTTCCCTGCCAATAGGGACTTGACAAAGGCCAATAGGGACTTGACCGGCTCTTCCACAAAATACCGACTTCTGCGCATGGGCCACTAAGTTTCAATCGCACTGTACGTGCGCGCCCGCACGTGTTATTTTGTGGAAGAGCTGCACTCAAGGGGCCAAAGAGTCGCATGTGGCTCACGAGCCGCGGTTTGCCGATCACGGGTTTAGGTCATGCCCAATTAAGGACTGAGTGATAGGGGAAAGTGCTTGCCTGTCTGTCCATCACACCTGGGAACAGGTAATTGGCCAGAATAGGCATGACAAATGCAAGGGTGCAAAACCCAAATACTTAAGCTTCCAAAAAAAGGAAGCTGGAGCTCTCTTGGCTCCTGGCCCTCTTGGGACTCCTGTTGCAGGGGACACACTCCCCTGCATTCGCCCACATGGCCCAGGGCCATGTGGACCCCACACAATGGACTAATAGACTTTAATTAACCAGATGCTGGACTGGACCGGCTGCAACATGGAACAGAAGCTCTGGACACTGGCTTGCTTTGGCTTTACTGGACTCCTAGCTGCACCTTTTCCAGGACTTAAGGTTTAAGGGGCATGGGACTTTACCACCTGAGGAATGTCACTTCACTCAAAGTCTTCTACCACATCTTATACTCCTGTAGGGGCTTCTGAAAGTGCTCATTTCAGTGGTGCCCCTAGAACCCCACTAGCAACGAGGAATCCCACTTGTGTTCTCCTCTGATAGTAATACTACCACTGTCTTGGTAGGTCTTCACAATGAAGCCAGAGCTAAGAAAAGTAAGCAAGCTGAGTCGATATTTTGGAATGCAGATTTTTATCAGATTTGTATAGGGCTTAACTGGATTTGATATAATCAGGAAATGGTTGTGTTTTCTCCCTGCCAATGCCTGGGGAAGAAAGACTCCACCACTTTCGAGTCAATGTCAGCCATTAAAAACAGTCCCATCTTCAAGAATTTCAAAATCCAGCGCAGACCATTCTAAACCAAAACTTTAACCTTGCATGCAATTGAAACTTCTTTATATACCCGGCTCAGGCTCGATGGTAGGTTTGGGAATCAGCATATTGAGAGGTGTCATGGTCTGTCCTCTTCATGCAATACCTCCTACCCCACTTCGCTCCCCCAGCCCCAGTGCCCACTTCTGGGGTCTCCAGATGCAAGGGGGATGAGGTGGGGAAATAGCACAGGAATTTTCATTTACTCGGTGCTGTTTGCTGTGCTCTCTGGCTCTTAAAGTACCTCTATCATATAAATACTGGCTTCATATTGTGGGTGGCAGTTATGGGTGTGTTGAAGACCACCTAGGGGACCTCCTTGTAGTATCATCTCTGAACCCAAACAATTTTTCTCTGCCTGAGCTCCTATGATCCAGGCTCCACCAGCTCTTGAAGATTCTTGGACAGAATCCTTCCAAAAAACACCTCAAGCCCAGATTCTTTGACATGTTTGCCTGTTGCCTTGAGGGTACATACTTGCTCCTCAAAGCAGTACACGAGCAGCCTGCTCAGCCAACTTGCTCTTCTTGCCTTCTTACTATGAGCTGCCCCAGCCAACCTCCCACCTTTAGATTTCTCCAGGGGACATCAATCAACCTCTCCAGAAAGCTCTGTGTTCATAGGCAAGCTAATGTGTTTCTGAACCCCAGTTAGCATTCAGAAAGAAATGTGCTATGGTCGCCCTGTTACAGAAAAACCGGAGAAGAACCAAGCAATGCTCTGAGAGTTTGGAGTTACACTTTATTCACCGCGGTGGGCTTACAGAAAATGAATTCAAATTCTAAGCAAAGCTACAAGCAGAACTTCCCTTTTTATGAAAGAGCCAGCCCTTTGTGCGCTTAGTGGTTATCTTGCTGGTGGCCTTGAAAACTACACAGTTCTATCCAATTAAAAAATGCACCTGGCATGGCATTGGGCGTATCTAGTCTCTGGCCTACAAGGTCAGACAGCTAAGTTTATCTTCCTCATTATTCAAGCAGGCTAGAAAGTAAAGTTATTTTTTCAGAATAAGAGGCCATCTAAAGAATAGCAGAGAATTCCAAACAGTAGTTTTACAAAATAGGGGTTAGCCTTCACATCCCCCCCCCCCTTGTCCCCCAAGCTTTTTAGCCTTGTGGTACAATAACTAAGGGATGTTACGGTGAACAGGGGTGTCGATCGATCTTTTACTGCTTCCTGCTGAAAAAGGACGGCGTCCAAGGGGTTTACATCCCGTTTCTTCCTCTTGGAGAGGTTTGTAGGGAATTCTTCTGGCTTGTAGGACCATTTGAAGTTTAAAGGCATCTAGACGGGATGAGATAAAGCGCATTAACTGATTTAGAAGACATGGTCCTAGGGTTATGGCTATGAGTAGCATTAAGAGTGGTCCTGTCAATGGAAGGAGCCATTTCCAGATACCCCCCATGCAGCCTAGGTCTCAGATAACTCCTGTCTTATTTTTGAAGCTCAATCAGCTAGTTTCTTCTGTCAGCAAGGTCCTTGGATAGGCTCTGATAGTAGGAGAGGGAAGTTGCTAGTCCCCCTGTTGAAATGCCAAGTGTTATAAGGAGAGGGTGAGGTTAAGTGTTCAGTAGAGATAGTGAGGACTTAGGAAGCTCTCAAGAGGCAGAGTGTAAACCTGAGAGTGGTCAAGATTAAGAAAGTTCAGTAACAGCAAAAGAGTTAGCCTTAGCTTCATCTTGTTCCTTTTCTGTGTAGGAAGCAGTAATTTATGGTGCTTCTATATTCCAGCAAGGGCAGAAGAGTTCTCCTCCTGGGACTAGCCTTGGGTTCCGACAGCACTCATAAAAAGACAAAATGAGAATTACTAGAAAGATAAAAAGAATGATTATCCAGAAATACCAGAGCATTTTGCCTTTAAGAGAAGATAAGAAAGAAAGATTAGTGTAAGGAAGAATTCAGCAGGGTGTTATCTGAATTCTTTGGAGCAGGTTGATCGGCCAGGTCCGTTGTCTTCTTGAGGGTGATCTTCAGTGGGTGTGTCTGGTCAGAGGTCACCTTCCACTCAGGCTGGGTGTCGCTCAGCTGGTGAGCTGCTGTCGCCCAGAGGCAAGTAGGTCACCCAAATGCAAAGGGGTCAAGTCTTTTGGACAAATAGTCTACCAACCTTTTCTAGGGGCTGAGACTTTGGATGAGTACCTCTTTGGCTATGCCCCTTCTTCTGGGGATTCCCCTTGTCTCACATAGGTAGAGGTGGAAAGACTTAGTTACATTTGGTAGCACATGTTGGCCCATTGTCCTTGCTCTGCTCATGTCTGTCTTACTGCCTAATATATTACCTCAAGGATCCTGGCTCTGAATTTTTTAGGGAAAATGGACATGGATTTCTTCTGTAATTACTTCCTCTGAGGAGGGACGAAGTTTTCTCTCAGAGCCAAGAGATCCTTGCTGCCTGTCAGAGGGACGATGAGGCCTGGGCACAGAAGGAGGTGGGCTTGTGACCTGGCAGAGACAAACTGCAACAAATGGTCCAGTGGAAGGGAAGGAAAACATTTCAGTTTTAATAACCTCTATTGAAATAGGATTTTTCTCCTTAAAATTACCTGTTTATAAAAAAGAGCCAAATCAAGACCAATTTATCTATTGTATTCAATTTGGCCTGATAGTTTCCGTAAACACAACAAGAATGGTAACTGACTACCTTTGCCGGAATTTCATGATTGAATCTTAATGTGCCCCGTAGGGCCAGGAAGCCAAGCCATCCAGCTGCCGTCAGGCCTGCCTCCAGTATCTGCTGAGTTAGGTGATTCCCTCACCTGTAGTGACTCCACCTGGGCCCATGCCCTAGGCTTTAATGCCCATCTCAGTAGCCCTCCTACTCATCGCGGCCCAGAGTGCGTGGGGGTTCTGCAGGGATGCAGAAGCGTCCTTATTGCTCCCCCTCTACTGTGACCAACCGCCAGTGATGGTAGGGCATGGGCCTGATGCTCCAGAGCCAGCCATCTTCAGGGCTCCCAAGCAGGACACCAGGCCTTTCCTGTGGCACTCTTATTGGCTTCAAGTCTTCAGAGTCCAGACAGGTCTCTTTAAAACATGATACTCCAGTCAAAGTTTTCTGTTAATAAAACCACTATTAGGAACCAGTCTTATTGAATCTATGCAAAGAAATGTATTGCCATGATTTATTAAGCATTGCCAGATTTCGGAGGAATTATATAAGGAGAAAAATATACCGACCTGCTTTTAGATTTTCTGATTTTCCTTGTCAGTCCTTTTTATGGACTCTTCAGAGTAATATAACTGTCTTCAAATGGCAAGAAGAAATTTGCAATGTATCTATCTATATTCAAATAGATAGTTACAGCTGTCCCTGTAGTAGGGCTCCCCTTACTTGACTTATTCTCTCAGAACGGACTAAGGAGCTTTATTTATTTACAGGGTCTCACATGTCACAGGACCTCACAGGGTCTGTAATTCCTGTAACAGAGGGCTAGTACTCACCACTTCACTACTTCCCTCTGTTCCAAATATGCCTTCCCCAGTTTCCTACAGTTGAGGTTTGTGCCACCCCTGACATAGGCATGGTCACACAGGCCTGCAAGACAGTATACAGGCTGCCAACTGTCTCTCAATAGAGACCAAAACCTGATGGGTATTCTTCTTTGCCCAGTTGGGCACCTGCCCTTTTGACAACTGCATTCAAATCTGTAAGAGAATTAAGGTTAATGTAACATATCAATACAATGAAACATAATATTGGCACCATGGCCGCTTCAGGCAGCTAAATTTTCTGCTACCATACATGACACATGGTAGGGCTATACAAACATCTTAGGGAGGTGACTAAAGTCTATTTTTGACCTTCCCACACAAGGCAAAATTGTCCTTGTCTCTCTGGAGCCATGTCCATGAAGATGCAGGCATCATCTAAGTCTATTATACAGTTTTCTGCAGGCCACTGTCAGGGCTGTGCATTGCAGCCAGTTCTTCTTTCTAGCCACAAACACAGTCTGTCCAATTTCCTTAAAATGTATTCTGGCACAGGAGAAAGTTGTTTTGCTGTACACAGGAGCTTAACCCCTATACAACTGGTCTCGACCTCTGCCTAGCAAACTGAAGTTTATAAGTTCAATGTGCAGCCTCCGGTCCTCCTAACCCAGGAGGTCTCGGCCAGTCTCTGAGTCAGACTCTTCCTCTCTTGGAGAATTTCAAAGTCCTGATGGCTCCTGGGTCCAGGGAGAGTGCCCTTTTCTTTGCCCTTTTGTTAACCCGGTTTACTAGTTACAAGGCCCAGCTTTCCTTGTCTTCCCACCAGTCCCCTTTGTGGCAGAGCAGCGACCAGGCCTCTCCCAAGGGAGTGCACTGGAAGGGAATATCAGCCCCTCCTCTTCCAGCAGCAACAGGTACTGAACCCTTTCAGTACATTTGCAAACAGAGAGCTTTCGCTAGCTCTATCTGCAGCTTTCATAGATCCCAGGCTCGCTGCTCTATTCCTGGGGCTGCAGGAAGGCTAGTAGCAGTCACTGGCTTCTGTTTTAACTGCTGTAGCCAGCAAGCCAAAAGCCCAAGTCTTGTATTGCTTGTTGTAAAACACTCATTACTCACTGGGCAGCAGTGGGGCAGCTCTAGTGTCAGACAAATTTCTGCTTTCCCCCGCTTTTCTCGCTGCTGCTGCTTCTCTCAGGGCCACTGCAGGCAGCTCGGGCATCTAGTCCCCCTTCTTTGTCCTGGCGCTCGGGGGCTGAGTCTGCCTAGCAAACAGTTCTAAATCACCAGGGCAGCTTCGGACTTCAGCTCTGTTTCTCCTCCGCTTTGCTCCTGGGAGTTTAGTTGTTTTTTAATGTATTAGAATTCTTTATTCTTAGAAACCTTAATCTTTTAATGATTACCAAAAGTGAACAGTCAGCATTTTTAGATTAATATTTATGAACACATTTTAAATGTACTTTTATTTTCAAGAAAATATACCTAGACCTTCTGTGATAAAACTAAGAACAGGTATCAGTCTAATTTAGTATTGGAAGGGTTAAAAAGAATAAACCGGGCAGAGAAAGATTAATTGTGCTCGCAGAAAACTTGCGACCTTGAAGTTAGTTGATAAGGCACCTGGTGGTAAGCTACAGACGAGACCCCTACGCCTGCAGAGTGGTCTGCAGCCAGTAAAATAACTGCCGACACCCCCCTCCCCTATCTCTCAGCCCAGGGCCCATTGCTTTCCCTCACAGATTTTTCCTCTTACTCTTAGAGGATCTTAAATCCTCCTCCTTTACTACTCTTGATCTCTCCAACCAATTCCCCTGTCTCCCAGTCCAGTTAGTAGTCCTCCCTCTTGGAGGCTGGGGTCCGACCTATGGAGAAAATGACTCTTAGTCGTCCTGGAAAGATAGCGGATGAGGATAAGGGTGTATAGGGAGATTTCTTGCAGACCGAAAGCCTGGAGGCCCTCCTGAAAGAAAAGATCTTTAATCCAGTTACAGATCCTTCTTTTCTGCATCCAGTCCTTCTTTTCGGTAGCAAATTGGCTAGTCCCACACAAACATGCTTTCAGAATCAGGATGAGGGAGGAAGGGAAAGACCAGGTTATGTCCCCTATGAGGATCCTAATAAATAACTGAAAACGGCAAGTCAAAAACACACAACCAGAGTTAACGGGGTCCATAGACAGTTAATAATAACTTCAGCCTTTGTTCCTCCTCAGGTGGCTCACGTTGGAATATGATGTCACAGGCAGGGACAGGGCCAGTAAATCTCTCTGCGCTGTGGGACTGTAAGCCCTGCCCCTCCTCTTCCACCAAAAGAGATAAGAAAACCATAAGTAACAAGTTCTTTGTTCTTTGAAATGTACTACTTTGTTAATTTGCTAAGCAAATAGTTAACTTGAAAAGACTTCTCTCTTGCTTTTTCACAAGCAATCTCAAAACCAAGCAACCTTGGAACCTAGCCAGCCTTTGTTTTAGCCTTTAAGTCTACCCCAGAACTTCAAAATTTCAATTTAATACAGCGAATTTACAACTCAGGTAAGAGAAACTGATAGAAATTTTTATTAGCTAAGTGGGCTGATTCCCTCTGTAATAGTGAGCAAAAGACTCTGAGAAAAATAAATCTCGCAGCTGCTAGAGACTTTTGCAGACCATCATGGGTCCAGCCCAAACGTTTAGCCAGATGAATCAACAGAAATGTAAAATAATCAAAGTACTTTCGCCTCACACAGACCAGTTAATGAGCAGCCAAGACAGACAAACACTCATACTCACACTCTCTCAGTAGACTAGCCTAGACTGGAGCTGAGCAGATAAATGAAATAATGCCCAACTCCCCAGATGGGTGTGGGGGCACTCCTAGCACCCATGTCCCAGAACAGAATTCTTGACCAATGTCTTGGTGAGAACCTACTGGAGGAGTTAAGACTGTGTCCAGTCCTTCTTCTCAGTAGAAAATTGGCTAGTCCCATACAAACAAACAGCTGTTCACTCATACTTCCTCAATCGAATCCCTTTTTAAAATTTTTCAACATGCAATTGAGAACAGTGGGTTTACTTTGTCCCGACCCCATGATGATCGGTGGCGAGAGACAGACAAGGGAGGGAGTGACCTGTTTTCACAGATCCTCATGCAGATGCCCGCCTGGCCGCGTCCCTTGGGAGCTTAGACTCGTCTTAGCTAAGGTGCACCCGTATAAACCCCGGGCCTGGTCACCTCCACGTGGGGGTGAGTCACATTATGCCATATGACAAATCTCGGAACTGCAGGTTGGGGCCCACTTGGACTCCGTAACCGAAGTCGTGGAGCCACACAAAGGAGAGGAGAGGGCAGGCCCTCTCCCTCCACACTCACACACTTTCACCAGACATTCACTCAGAGTTTAAACAATCTACCCAATTCCTAACTAATTCCCAATTCCTGAGGGAGCTCTATGGCTTCCCGGGAGGTGATCAAGCTCCCCTTCCACTCACTCGGAGTGGGCCAGACTGGTAGGGGATTGGGACCCCCCCCCTTACCGATTCTGTCCACAGGTCCAGAAGTGTCCGTCCATGCTCTCCAGATGCCGGCCGGGTCCTGGGCTGAGGTCCGGGAGCGCCGGGAGTCCCCCGGTCCAATTCTGCTAAATCAGCAGAGTGGCGCCTCCCGGTGGCCTGTCCAGCTCCCCAGGTCCTCAAACCCAGTCCACACCGGAGGCCAAGAGGCCACTTATAGGTTGGTTTTCCCGGAATCGCAGGGAACCAATGATGTTACAGAAAAACTGGAGAAGAACCAAGCAACGCTCTGAGAGTTTGGAGTTACACTTTATTCACTGCGGTGGGCTTAGAGAAAATGAATTCAAATTCTAAGCAAAGCTACAAGCAGAACTTCCCTTCTTATGAAAGAGCCAGCCCTTTTGTGTGCTTAGTGGTTATCTTGCTGGTGGCCTTGAAAACTACACAGTTCTATCCAATTAAAAAATGCACCTGGCATGGCATTGGGCGTATCTAGTCTCTGGCCTACAAGGTCAGACAGCTAAGTTTATCTTCCTCATTATTCAAGCAGGTTAGAAAGCAAAGTTATTTTTTCAGAATAAGAGGCCATCTAAAGAATAGCAGAGAATTCTAAACAGTAGTTTTACAAAATAGGGGTTAGCCTTCACAGCCCCTTCTGGCAGACAACACCAAAGTCTATGAGAAGTTCTTGTTTTAATCTTTATTGTTGAGAATATTACAGATGTCTCCCCCCTTCTCCCCACATTGCTCCCCTCCACCTGGTTCCTGCCCTGCTCCTGGCCTTCACCACCCTATTGTCTGTGTCCATGGGCAATGCGTATATGCATATAAGTTATTTGGTTAATCTTTTCCCACTCACTCTGCACCCTTCCTTCTGGGATTCATCAGTCTCTTCCAAGTCCCCATGCTTCTGGTTCTATTTCATTCCTCAGCTTATTTTTCCCCCCTTAGATTTCACATATAAATGAGATCATGTGATATTTGTCTTTCTCTGACTGGCTTATTTCGCTTAGCATAATAATGTCCAGGTCATTCCATGCTGTCTCAAAGGGTAAGAGATCCTTCTTTTTTACAGCTGCATAGTATTCCATGGTGTAAATGTACCACAGCTTTTTTAATCCACTCATCTGCTGATAGGCACTTGGACTGTTACCAGATCTTAGCTATTGTGAATAATGCTGCTATGAACATAGGGATGCATATATTTTTCCTGGTTGGTGTTTCAGGATTCTTAGGACATATTCCTAGAAGTGGGATCACTGGGTCAAATGGCAGTTCCATTTTATTTAGGAAACTCCACATTGTTTTCTATAGTGGCTGCACAGCAAAAGGACCCAGCATCAAATTGAAAAGGGAACTTACTGTATGGGAGAACATATTTGCCAATGTTACATCTAATAATGGTTAATTTCCAAAATATATAAAGTACTCATACAACTCAACAGAAGGAAAACACACAACCCAATAAAAAAATAGGCAGAGGACCTGACCAGGCACTTCTCCAAAGAAGACATGCAAATGGCCAAGAGACATATGAAAAAATGCTCAACACCACAAATCATCAGGGAGATGCAAATTAAAACCACAATGAGGTATTCACCTCACACCTGCCAGAATGGTTACATTCAATAAATCAACAAGAGGATGTGGAAGAAAAGGAACTCTAGTACATTGCTGGTGGGAGAAATTCTTTATTTTATTGGATCTTCTTAGTTTAGCTAATGAATGGGAGCAAAAATCACAGCACAACCTCTTCTCCTGTTATTTTCCCCCAGCAGGAGACCCATAGCTACCTTGACTCACACATATTCCCTTCAAAATAATTCACCCAATAAATCCCAATCTTCCAATATATAAGGCAAAACTTAGATGATGGGTACAGGTGTTTCAAGGACGTATCCGGTTCTTCTTTGGCAAGTTCTGAATGAATGGGGAGTTATTTGAGTCCATTCTTTTCAAATGCAAGGCTTTAATTAAAAGCCCAGTGTAGAGAAAAAAGTATTTTTTCACAGGCCATCACACAGATTCCACCTCTTTGGGAACGAGGCCTACCTCTACCAGAGTAAACAACTCATGAAAGGAGGTGACTGAGTAAATAAAATCTGCTTCAGTTTTATCTCCCCATTTCTACTGGACTTCCCTTGACTAATGCCAAGAAATCCTCAACACTGACCCTCCCTCCGCTCACAGTCACGTGTCTGGCCCCAGCCTTGTGTGCTTTGGCCCCAGCTTTATGTGTTTTGATCCTTCCACATGTGGATAGGTTTCCTTCCCCCAAAGAAATGCCGGCCAATTTTCAAGAGTGTTTTAGATACTCGGATGAGTCTTCAAGCCTTTACTTCCGTAAGGCACTGAAACATCACATACATACGTATGAGAAATAGAAAATCCTCAACCAGTAACATATGTTAGCTCATTAGAATGAAATGTTTCTTCTAGCCTCAAAGAACATCATCAGAAGTAATGAAATCTAAGGGAACCATACAGACAAGAAAACCATGGAACTTTATGAATAATATCCACTCTCAGTTACCCACTTGCAACTGAGAGGAAAGTGTTCATCTTCTCCAGGCTCAGGCTGTGCCTGCCTCACCTGCCCCTTGTGTTGGTATGGCATCAAGGAATAAAATCTAGCTTAATATCACTCCCCACAAGAGAAGTAGACAGCTAATATGCTCAAGAAAAAAGCCACATTCTTCATCTAAAGCCAAATACAGATTGTTTCCAGAAACAATGAAATTGTTATATTAAACTGTCCATGGGTAGCATTAGTGAATCTGGTAGGAAAAACAAAGCATTGCACATGCTTGAATTTTCTCACACATCAAAGCTTTTGGCAGTTAGATTGATGGTGATATACCATAACCACAGTATAAGGCAACTCTGGCCTTTTCTCAAAGGGGGTCCATTCTGAACACTGAGAAAAGTAATGGAGACAATGAGGATGTGGTTGAGTAGGAGGAGGGAGAAGACCTGAGCCTCACTCAGGGCACCCCCCAGGACACTTTTCAGTCTGGGTCAGCTCCCTGCTATTAAGGCAAGAAAAGAGGAAGCTAAACAGCTGTGCTCGCCCACCATCACCCAGCACCCTGTCCATCTCCACACGCCTCCTGGCTAGAGATTAAGAGAGCTCAACCATCTGTGGGGGCCCTGATTAGAGTACCCTGGATATTAAAGGCCCATTTGCCACACACATGCGGCAGGGCAATAACACAATAACACAGTAGTATTACTATGTTTAAAGGCCCATTTGCCATACACAGGTGTGTACAGCAGTAGTACTATACATACTGCGCAGGCACACCCGCACAGATGTCACTAATTGGCATGAGGCCTCTTTTGCTTGAGTGAGCATATAAGGTGCCACTGACCAGCGGTGGTGGGCTGCTTTGTTTGCAATAAAGCATGAGCCACCCCTCCCCACTGCTGCTCGTGTGTTCTTCCAATTCCCAGAGTCCAAAGGGGTCAAGTCCCTGGCAGAGGAACTTGGACCCGGCACCATCCAAATTCCAACCCTGTTCATCCTGCTCACTCCAACACCCTCCTGGCCTCACTGTTCCCATGAGCTTTGGAACCCTAGCCTTGTCTCCCCCTTCCAGCCCACTCTTGTTCCCTGGGTTTCATGTGTCAATATGTTTTCAGACCTTTTAAGAAGGGCGTTTAAAGGCTCAAATTTTGAGAGGATTTCCCCCCCGCCCCGCCCCCAACGTTTGGGTGGTCTGGTCAATTCCTCCCTCACCATCCTATCCTCCTCCCATTGAGTGCTGTCAGAACTGGGACTGTTCCCGTCTGAGAGTGTCACCCCTCACGGATCCACATCCGTTAAAATGCCATTTTTCCCCCAACTCTTTTCTAAGCTAGGTGCAGCTGATGTTCAAAATATTTAACAACAGGTATATGATACGGGCACCAACCAATCAGAACGGATACCAACAATAAACAGTCTTCACTGAAAGGCTAGCACACACCTACTGAACATGGGCCCCGAAGTAAGGATGAGGAAACACAGGACTGTGCTGACCAGTGGCTTTTCTTCCATCATTAGCCTGGTGTTCTTCAAAAGCCCCAAGCTGTCTACAGTAAGAGCTCACTTGACTAAACGTGTCCTTCAAAGAGAGGACAGCCTTCTCTACATGGGAGAGGACAAGTCCTGCTTATATATATATATTTTGGGGGGGTGTTTTGGGGTGGTTGATTATTTTTGACATTTAGGTAATATCTTGCCATAAATAAACATCTCCACGCCTAGAAATGTCATCAATTGTTTGTTTTCTGAAACAACTTTCCTTCCAAAGGACAAGCCTTTCCATGTTGCCATCACACCACGAACTACTCAGAAGTTCCATGGAGACCCGTTACTCTGAACTGCGGCTTCTCCTGCATTCGGGGATCAGGGAGAACTACACTGGTCCTCACAGATTGTCCTCCTACCGCCCCAATGGGATTGTGCCAACGGGTTTACTCCTCTCCAAATAAGCCAGACAGATTGGCATCAGAGAGAGAAACCACATCAAAGGTCCCCAAATATAAATTGTATTTTAGCAGGCAAAATAAGAAGTCATATTAAGACACCAGCCATTTCCTGGAAACAAAAGCCCACCCCCAGAGGTGTTCGGGAGGCCAAAGTATCACCAACACCAGCTAGTAATTAATCTCAGGGAAAGCTCTTCTTCAAGTGTCTCTCTATTACAGGCTAAATATACCCTACATATACTTTAAATACAGATGCGCTATCTATTCCTCACGTTCCTTAGGGCTGCCAGTGTAAGACCAGGATCAGTTCAGCAGCTCTAGTTATTGGGAAAACGTGCTGTCTTAGCTCATCAGCATCCCACATCCATTGGTCTGGACCTTGCATATTTAAGAAAACACAAATTTCTCTTCTAAAAAAAAATTCATAAATTTCTTGAATTTTTTTTTTTTTTTTTTTTTTTTACTATTGAGTTCTATAGCAAAATATGTTTAAATCAGGGCACTGAGATTTGTTGCAAAACTGCAGTATTACCCTTCCTGTTTTCACCATAATGTTTTACCACTTTTGAAGCTTTGGACTGAAATACATACATATGTATATTTAGTCAAAGTCGTCAAATAACCCAATAGATCACGAGGTCTGCCAGCGAAGAGAAATTGATCACGAGGACTCCAGGGTGAAATGGCCTTATTGGAGACCAAGGGCCTTTCTTGTTTAAGTTAGCATTTTGTGGGCATCTTTGGGGTAAAATAAGGCCAGTCTGGTTGGATCAGTTAAAGAATGGTCCAAGCCTAACTGGGCAAACCCTGACAAGTCTTCCCTCTGTTCCTACTTAACTTTATTATCAATCTCCAAAATAACATTAAGCATTCATTTGTACGTGGCTATTTTCAAACAGCCAAACTCTCAGCCAGAAAAACTCCCAGCCTCACAAAATATTAAATAATCTCTAGGTGTATCCAGACTCCCAGCCCAGCTCTCCATTTCCCCTGCTCTGGCTGGGCCTATCTAAGGCCAGCACCTCACCTAGTGTAGTTCCATATCAAGCCTGACTGAGCAAGTAAATGGCTGAGTGGCTTCAGTTTTCCCCTCTTGTTTCTTCCAACCTCATGGGCCATCTGTTAGGGCTTAGCTGTAGGTGTGCTGCCTGTAGACTGACAGGGGAGTGTGGTGCCCTCCCATGGTGGCTAGGACACCGTCCTGTGACTGCAACCACCCTGGCTGCCATCCCTACCTGTGAGCCCCAGGACTGATCCCTGAGCTCCCACACATTCCTCGAGGCAAGTTCACTACCTCTTGTGTATCTGTTCTAGTAATAGGGCAGTCAGAGCTCCTGCACCCTTGTGTACCCAAATCCAGACGATCGTTATGTAACCCAAAATCATAGAACTGGGTTTCTGCTTTGTACCCTGTTTCCAACGTCTGTTCTGATTCCTCAATCTGATTCTCCAGATCAGCTGCTCTGATTTTCTAAGCTCCCAGAAGCCCCAGCCTTAACCAACTACAACCATGTCAGGGCTGTTCAGCCCAGCAGTGAAAGCCCTCTGCTGGAAAGTTGATCTCCACTCCTCCTTCCTCCCAGCACTCCCTTGGGCCAGATCCAGATCTAGAGCAGACACCTCCTCCTTTGGATGCCTTTTCTGACTTTCCTCATCACAGCAAGGTGAGAAGACCTCATCCTTAGGATGCAGAGCCCCCATATAGTTCACATTCTCTTGTAATTCTGCTTCAACTTGACTGGCACTCTAGCAGGCCGTGACCTCCTTGAAGGCCGGGGCAAAGTTTTGACCATTTCTATATAATCTTAGTGCAATACAATGCCTAGCACAGGGAAAGAACAAAATATATGTCAACTGAGAATTTTGGATGGATGAATAAGAATATGAATGAGCTTTCTTTTTTTAAAAAAAATAAATCTTTGTTGTTCAGATTATTACAGTTGTTCCCCCCTTTTCCCCCATAGCTCCCCTCCACCCAGTTCCCACCCCACCCTCTGCCCTTACCCCCCCACTGTCTACTCAGAAAGGGTACGGAGACATGTAACGGCTTTTTAAAATAATGTGTCCTCTTATGTTTAAAATGAGGATTTCATTACCAAAAGTGAGGAGAAAGCAACACTACAGCTGCTCTCGCCCCTCTTGCCCTTTGGGTGATAGTTGTGCATGGGGCTGTGAGCTGGTTCTCGGGCCGTCGACGAAGCCGTCTGGGCAGCTCATGCAGTTCTGCTGGCTTCCCAGGGGCCGTTGCAGCCTCACAGGGCCGTTGCAGCCTCACAGGGGCCGTCTCAGCCTCACTGGGACCGACTTAGCCTCACTGGGACCGTCTCAGCCTCACTGGGACCGTCTCAGCCTCACAGGGACTGTCTCAGCCTCACAGGGACCGTCTCAGCCTCACATGGGCTGTTTCAGCCTCACTGGGACCGTCTCTGAATGAGCTTTCTTAATAATAGCCAACCCACCTGGACTTCTCAGCATTTCCTGAATTTCCAAGACCTAGATCCAGCTTCATGATGAGAACTTCCCAGGAAAGCTGAGCAGCTCTGGCCACCTAGCTGAATCTCAGCTGTGGGGATCTATTGTCAGTCTTTTAGTGCCCTGGAGTCTACCCCACCCTAGTGGTGGTGTTGGTGGTAGGATGTCTAGCGCCATCCCACCCCTCCTGACCACTCACTTCTTTGAGCATGTCTTACAGAAAATTGTCGGCTCACACTAACAAATTCTAGCATGTAATACAGAACCCCTTTTTAAGTGATGGCATAAATTGGTACCATTTTTAGAATGGCATTAACATGTGTCTTCTTAAATAATATTCCAATAGCAACTGACTTGTGTTTCAGAAACGACAAAGTTCACAGGCTATGGAAGAGAGGAAGAGCAAGGAGGGGGGCATTTTATAATGTATCCTAATAACAAAGGCCAAAACCCTTTTAAAAATTTTAATAACCGAACACCAACAACTTATAGAGAACGTGCATCTAACCATGACTATAGACAGGTTTTGCAGTATTCTGCATAGGTTGTCTCAGTGCCTCATGAGAGTACACAGAAAAATAATTAGGGGACGTAGTTCAGGAGAGCCCATTCTATTGGGGGGAGATTTGGAGGAGTCTTGGGGCCAAGGTATGAGACTCCACCAGTCTGGACTTTTCAGAACAATCCTGATTTCCAATATTCAGTTCTCAAAAAATATTTCAGCACTTACTCATCCAAACGGCATCTCCTGGATTATCTCTCACACATAAGGGTTCATGTGTCTTTTTTGAAGGTTGGTAAAGAGTGGTACCCATTGGTACATCCCAGAAGAGATGTCCTCCGACTTGAGCCTTTTATAGCTAGCGCTGCACACTCTGTGCAGAGCCCCTCGCCAAATAAATCAGAAGGGAGCTTCTCAAGCTCAGGGTCTGTAGACAACACACTCTCTCTGGCAGGAGTGGGGCCAATACTAAAGCAGAAGGCTCTAAAGACCACCCACATCAGCAGAAGATGGGTAGAGGACATATGGCCTGGGACAAGTCTTATCAGACAGGGTGAGAAACTAGAAGAGACTTTGGGCATTGGAAAACTGCCGCCACTGACAACTCAAGTGGGGCTGCCTCCTGGGGTCCCTGAAAGCCTCTTGGGGGTCACTTGGGAACACATCATTTCACGTGAAAAGTGCTAAACTACCCAATGAGATGTGTCCACAGAGTTTCTAAAGTGGGTCCCCCAGGCACCTAGGACTCTCTATGAGAACCGTGGAGGAGGATGAGACCCTTCTGGCTCTTCCTTTATCGACCGCTCATAATCCTTGCTCTTTGGCATTATCTGTGTTAACACAGTCCATCTTTTGTAGTCATGAAGTTGACACATTTATCCTTCTGGGTCTGAGTGTTGTAACCTTTATTTTCTGAGGTGCCCTTTCAGCTTTGCAGTCTCCCCTAATTCACGCTGCTGCCTCGGGGCCAGATGAGAGGCGTTTACCCTGCTGGTAGGGTTGCACCAGCCACTACCACCTAGAAACTAAACTCTTCAATCCCCATTCACCATATAGCTAGCACATCCTGACCTTAGCATTCAGTAGTTGTCATTGTCCTCCAGCCACAGTATAGTGGAAAGATGGCATGGATTCTTGGGAAAATATAGAATCTTGCTACATGTCCCCCAAATAGCAAACCCAGTCTTTCAATGAATGGGAAACTCACACAGCTCACCGCATCCCTTTGCCCCAACCATCCATTCTGACGTAAGCTCAGTCACATCCCAATGTTCCCATCCTCTCTTTGGTACCTGGCCAATATCTTACAGAATTCCTAAACATCTTCTTGTGTCAAAATCAGGATCCATGGGTTGGTATCAAGGGGCCCACAAAAACACTGAAATTGTAGCTTTCATCAGCTCTCATAGGAATTCATGACCCAATTGATGTAGGTATATTCCAGTCAAGTAGGAGTCACCCTCTGGCTCTCCCTGAAAATGGAAAAGAACCAATTTCTCTGTGCCCAAACTGGAAAACCACTGGCAGGAGCTTTTGGAGATAACCAAAGCCATAACTCCATAGCCTTTCAGTTCTGTCAACCTCCACTCACAGGCCTGTACCCCATCTCTCCCAGGGTATTACCGTATCTGACTCGAGTCCTGGCTTACTTCCCACATATTTTGATGATTCAGCTTGGAGTTCCCGAGTTCATCACTGGGAAAGTATCTCTCCCCATGGACACCATGGCCAGCTTTGGTACCTAAGGGCAGTTTCTGAGTGTCCCCCATTCCCAACTCCAGCACACCTTTCCACTGGGAATCCAGAAACCACCTTTTGCGATGCGTCAGTAAGAGGGCACCCAAAGATTGGGGAGGGGCTGTCCAACTTGTCCTTGAACATTTAAATGCAACTATGCATTTCTCTGCAGAGTGTGTGTATAAGACCATTGCAAGCAAGAGCACCACGAGTGGTTCACCTGTTATAGAAAAACCGGAGAAGAACCAAGCAATGCTCTGAGAGTTTGGAGTTATATTTTATTTATTGTGGTGGGCTTAGAGAAAATGAATTTAAATTCTAAGCAAAGCTACAAGTAGAATTTTTTTTTTTATGAAAGAGTCAGTCCTTTGTGCGCTTAGTGGTTATCTTGTTGGTGGCCTTGAAAATTATACAGTTCTATCATTAAAATATGTATTTGGCATGGCATTGGGCATATTTAGTCTTTGGCTTACAGGGTCAGACAGCTAAGTTTATCTTCCTTATTATTTAAGCAGGCTAAAGCAGGCTAGAAAGCAAAGTTATTTTTTCAGAATAAGAGGCCGTCTAAAGAATAGCAGAGAATTTCAAACAGTAGTTTTACAGAATAGGGGTTTGCTTTCACATCCCCCCCCTTATCCCACAAGCTTTTTAGCCTTGTGGTATAATAATTACGGGATTTTATGGTGAATAGGGGTGTGGATTGATTTTTTATTGTTTTTTGTTGAAAAAGGACGATGTCCAAGGGGTTAACATCCCGTTTTTTTCTCTTGGAGAGGTTTGTAGGGAGTTTTTCTGGCTTGTAGGACCATTTGAAGTTTAAAGGCATTTAGACAGGATGAGATAAAGCGAATTAACAGATTTAGAAGATGTGGTCCTAGGGTTATGGCTATGAGTAGTATTAACAGTGGTTCTGTCAATGGAAGGAGTCATTTTCAGATATTTTTTTTTTATGTAGCCTAGGTCTTAGATAATTTTTGTTTTATTTTTGAAGTTTGATTAGTTAGTTTTTTTAACTGTTAGCAAGGTCCTTGAATAGGCTTTGATAGTAGGAGAGGGTGAGGTTAAGTGTTCGGTAGAGATAGTGAGGACTTAGGAAGCTTTCAAGAGGCAGAGTATAAACCTGAGAGTGGTCGAGATTAAGAAAGTTTAGTAACAGCAAAAGAGTTAGTTTGCTAAGCAAATAGTTAATTTGAAAAGACTTTTTTCTTGCTTTTCTTATAAGCAATTTCAGAACCAAGTAATCTTGGAACCTAGCTAGCCTTTGTTTTAGCTTTTAAATTTACCTTAGAACTTTAAAATTTTAATTTAATATAGCGAATTTATAACCCAGGTAAGAGAATCTGATAGATAGAAATTTTTATTAGCTAAGTGGGCTGATTTCCTCTGTAATAGTGAGCAAAAGACTCTGAGAAAAATAAATCTTGCAGCTGCTACAGACTTTTGCAGACCATCACGGGTCCAGCCCAAATGTTTAGCCAGATGAATTAACAGAAATGTAGAATAAATTAAAGTAGCTTTCGCTTCACATAGACCAGTTAATGAGCAGCCAAGACAGACAAACATCCGTACTTATATTTTCTTAGTAGACTAGCCCAGACTGGAGCTGAGCAGATAAATGAAATAATGCTCAACTCTCCAGATGGGCGTGGGGGCACTCCTGGCACCCATGTCCCAGAATAGAATTCTCAACTGTCTCGGTGAGAACCTACTGGAGGAGTTAAGACTGCGTCCAGTTCTTCTTCTCAGTAGCAAATTGGCTAGTCCCACATAAACAAATAGCTGTTCACTCATACTTCCTTAATTGAATTTCTTTTTAAAATTTTTCAATATGCAATTGAGAACAGTGGGTTTACTTTGTCCCAACCCCATGATGATCGGTGGCGAGAGACAGACAAGGGAGGGGGTGACCTGCTTTCACAGATCCTCACGCAGATGCCTGCCTGGCCGCGTCCCTTCGGAGCTTAGACTCGTCTTAGCTAAGGTGCACCCGTATAAACCCTGGGCCTGGTCACCTCCACGTGGGGGTGAGTCACCGTTATGCCATATGACGAATCTCGGAACCGCAGGTTGGGGCCCACTCAGACTCCATAACCGAAGTTGTGGAGCCACACAAAGGAGAGGAGAGGGCAGGCCCTCTCTCTCCACACTCATACACTTTTACCAGACATTCTCTTAGAGTTTAAACAATCTACCCAATTCCTAACTAATTTCTAATTTCTGAGGGAGTTCTTGGCTTCCCGGGAGGTGATCAAGCTCCCCTTCCACTCATTCCGAGTGGGCCAGACTGGTAGGGGATTGGACCCCCACCTTACCGATTCTGTCCACAGGTCCAGAAGTGTCTGTCCATGCTCTCCAGATGCCGGCCAGGTCCTGGGCTGAGGTCCGGGAGCGCTGGGAGTCCCCTGGTCCAATTCTGCTAAATCAGCAGAGCGGCGCCTCCCGGAGGCCTGTCCAGCTCCCCAGGTCCTCAAACCCAGTCCACACCGGAGGCCAAGAGGCCACTTATAGGTTGGTTTTCCCGGAATCGCAGGGAACCAATGATGTTACAGAAAAACTGGAGAAGAACCAAGCAACGCTCTGAGAGTTTGGAGTTACACTTTATTCACTGCGGTGGGCTTAGAGAAAATGAATTCAAATTCTAAGCAAAGCTACAAGCAGAACTTCCCTTCTTATGAAAGAGCCAGCCCTTTTGTGTGCTTAGTGGTTATCTTGCTGGTGGCCTTGAAAACTACACAGTTCTATCCAATTAAAAAATGCACCTGGTATGGCATTGGGTGTATCTAGTCTCCGGCCTACAAGGTCAGACAGCTAAGTTTATCTTCTTCATTATTCAAGCAGGCTAAAGCGGGCTAGAAAGCAAAGTTATTTTTTTAGACTAAGAGGCCGTCTAAAGAATAGCAGAGAATTCCAAACAGTAGTTTTACAGAATAGGGGTTTGCCTTCACACACCCACATCCACTCTTCTCCTTGTCCTGCCAATATCTGGCTCTGCATTTCCCTCCCTTCCTCTGGCTCTTGATTTCAGCAGAGGCCCAGATGAACCACCTTCTCTGGCTCAATGAATTATTCAGCTCTTGCTTTGCATGGGACTTGACCCGGTTCTGGCCCTTGTAAAGAATACTCTAACACTTTGGCCATAGAGAGCTTCCTCTGCACGGTCCAGCTGGACTCCCTCACCTCCCACCTCCTCAGATCTGCCTAGGTGCCAGAAGAGTTATCATATAAGTTTTTCAGATGCTTGGACTATTCTGGGGGAAAGAAGGGCATTTCAAATCATCGCTCCAGGTTGTAAACTCACCCACATTTTGCTATTTAAAATTTCAGAAAGCAAAGAAACTGGATATTGTATTGAAGCATTATTTTCTTTCCTTTTCCCTGATGGGAAGTGGAGTCCTGGCCCTCATGGGGCACATGTTTGGACGCTTCCTGGCTATCTTGAATGAAGCAACAACCAGGGAAGGTCTTCCTCTGCCCTGCCGGCTGGACTTCATTCTGACAGTTACTTCTTTCCCACGTGGCCTTGGTGGCTCAGGGTGGCCGGCAGGGCACTCGCTGTGAGTCATTTTCTGGCCCTGTCTCTCCCCCCTGCCCCTGATGCCCACTTCCTCCCGTAGAGCAAATGGTATGCTGTCCCTGGTCCCAATCTGCACATCCCTTCAGGCCCCTTACAGTCTACGTCTTTTCTTTCTTGGGAGCCATCCAAGACCAGGTCCCCCGAAATGTGAGTTCCCAGATTAACAATTAATTAGACGGGAAAAGGACCCACCCATGGAGTGATGTGGTTGGGCCCCCATTACCCTGTTTCCCCAGGGAGGCAGATAGCTGAAGGGGAGGGCACCCCATTCAGAGATCTGCCTTTCAGCACCCCAACTCAGTCGCCCATCTTCCAGAGCGCCCCCCTGTCACCCGCCTTCCCCTCCCCGCTTTCTAGCTCCTTTGGCTCAACTCTTTCTTTCCTTCCCTTCTCCTCCTCTTCAGCCAAATCCAAAAGTAGATCCAGAAAGTTCTGGATCGTGGGCAGGAAAATGGGGTGATGCTGAGTAAAGGAAAGGAGAACGTAAGAGATGACACATTCTCTCTATTCTGTTGCTGGAAACAGCAGGGATCTGGGGTTTTATTCCGACCTTGCCTTTAGGCCATGGATTGCTCCCCTTCCACTCGCCAGGCGAGTTCTGTGCACTCTGCTTTGTCGTTTTGTGAGGGAAGCACCAAACGAGAGAGAAATGAAGGTCTAGAGTCACAGGATGTGAGGTTGCCGTCTGGCCATGCAAATCTGAGTCCCTGAACTGTGCACAAGGACCGCCACCACCACAGCATCACCACCCGCCCCTCCCTCGACCGCCCACAACCCTGGTGGGCTCCCAAGGTGTTGGGACATGAATCCTAAACAATGCATCTGATTCCAAATGTATACAAACTGAACTGATGCAGCCCTTTCCAAAGATCTGGCCTGGGCCTCAGTGCTCCAACATTGGAAGCGGGGGACGGGGGTCGGGATAAAACTTGGCACCCAAAAGCCAAGAGTCCCCTCAAAGACAGAGCCCTTCATCAGCCAGACGCCATTCGAAATCTGAGCAGCCCTCTGCCTGGCTCTGCCCCTGGCTGATTTCTTTACTCTTTGTAAATCTAAGTGGCTGCGTTTGTTTCTGCAAAACTCAGCAGACAATTGCTAAACGCATCCTGAAACAGGACACTGTGGGGTGGTCTGGGCAGGGCGGCTGCAAAGCGGGTATTTAACAGAACTGGGACTTGCAAAGGACCCCGGGAAAGAATAAAGAAGCAGTATGCCAACATCCTTAAAACAGTCTGATTGGTGAGCAGCCCGCAGCTCAATCCATCTACTTGTTTCTCAGGAAAGGGAATATGTGTAGCGTTCAATGAACTGATATGGAAAACAAATGGCCTATGTGATATTTGCTACAAAGACAGAGGGAGGGGGAGCCCCCACTTAGCTCTGGATTTGATGTTTAGCCACTCGTTCTGCAGATGGAATGGAGTCGACAACAATTCTGTCCTCCCTCAGAGGCTCTGTTCATGAACTCTGTGGCGTAAAAGGACAACTGTGGCCCCTTCTTGACTTCGACCCTCCCTGGGCAGCCATAGTCATATTCCATGGGCAGTCATCCTTTCTGAGAACTGGACAACTTGCTAAACTTCACCATGGCAGGCATCATTCTGTGTGGGTGGCAAACTGAGCCACCCATTTACCCTGGGGGGTGGGGAGTGGGAAGAAGGACCTGCCTTTGAGTGGTAAGTTATGAACCAGTCGGGAAAGCAAGGCTACTCGAGAGGCAGGCTGCCCGCAGACGCAGAGGCCGAAGAGGCAGCAAAGCAAAGCTAAGTCAAAACCCCGAGGCGGCCCTTCCTTCTCTCCTCTCCTCACTTAAGTGTTATTGGCACCGAGGTCCTGCCCAGACAGAGCACACACTCTATGTGAGAAGACATTTCAGCCCCTAGCAACGGGGTGTGGGCGTGACCCCAGAGGCGAAGGAGGCAGCATTTGAGCTAGTCAACTGGCAGCCCGAACAATGGAAAAAGAGTCATAACTCTAAAGGGAAGGCTGCTCTATTTGAAAGTCCTTTTTTTTTTCTCTATTTGTCAAGGACTCACCCAAGGTCATGTTGAACTGAAGTCTTAAATCATCAATCCATGCAATTTCCCAAGCTGCACACCCACCATCAAGCCACTGGCCTCTCCCAGGGCAAAGGTAGTAAATCCAGGAGCCAACCCGACAGGAGGAATTCCCGGGCTCCTCCGGGGGCTGGGTGCACAGTCCCCCAGCCCCCATGTACTTTTCACTCTCTCGTGCCCACTGTCAACATTGGAAGAAGGAAAACACTCCTATTTAAAACTATAAGGGACTGCAGTTGGCTTTTGCCTTCTGGGGACACGGTGTGATCCGTCTGTCTCCGTGGTTTTCCTGCTGAGGTACGGGTTTGAGGAGGCTCTTGAGATGCGAGTCGTGAGGACCACTGAACTAGCTCTACTCTTTGGCTTACTCTGCATCCAGGTTAATTGTTTTACTTAAGAAAGCAACCAGAATTTTGACGCTGTCTGCAGATGCCACCAGTGAGGGGGGAGTGCTCTTGGAAGAAATGGGGAGGTAGTGAAGTTAGGTGCAATGGGGGGGGGTGCCTGGTGAGAGATGTGGCCCGAGAAGAAACCCCAGAGCCAGTGGGTTTTGTTTCCTAGTCTGTGTGGTGCCAAAATCTCTTCTACTAACCCCAAACCTTCAGATCCACAAAGAGAAGTAGCTAAGTTTCATTCTGAAGTAACAAGGGCAAAAAAAAAAAAAAAAGGGAATTCGGGGATCTGGAATAAGGAGAAAGGGAAGAACTAGAGAAATTCAAGGCTCACGGATAATCCTCGGATATATTTGAGGGCACTAGAGCTCTTGGGGTTCTGGAGTGGGGACTCCAGCTGGTGATCTGGTTACAAAACAAGAAGAGCCCCAGACCTGGAAAGACAGCAAGACAACAGGGCTTTAGTTACAACCGAAGGGAAGTTGACTTAGTCAACCTTCTCCCAGTTCATTTCATCTCACACCTGGGCTCCTGCTTAGTCATCTTCCTGTCACCCCGTGTGCCTCCCCGGAGCCAGCTACCCTCCAGCTCAGCCCTGTGTACTCCCTTATTCTCACACCGAGTCACTAGCAATCGTCTTGGTACCTGTTTTTTTGATTCAGACATTCTCATTCTCACCTCCCTCGAGCACCCCCATCAAGATCCTGCGTGTGACTCTCCGGTTTGCAGGGCGAGAATGCCTTCTCTTTCCCTTTGTTCTCTTATACCACGTTCAGTGGCCAATCAGAACCAGAGCAGGAGCCATCCTGTGCCCTCTGCACAGCTTTCCTGCCATTTGATTAGGAAGCTGTTCATTGACATGAACATTACATCGTCCCCCCAACTGAGTAAGTGGTGAAAACACGGGAGGAAAGATCCTTCTGTGATAAAATGTCTAATGCCAACTTCCTATCAGAGTGAGTAGGGGGACGTTGCCGAGACCCTCACACAGCTTAGTCATTCTAAAGCTCTGTCCCCTAACTGTTGGGCAATCAGGAGGCCGCCTCATGACCGCGCAGACCGGCCAAGGCTAAAAGTCACCAATTCAAGGCAGCCTGTATTACGCCTTCACAGGAGACACATACTGCTCCCAGTTCTGACGTCTGGGTACAGTTTTTTTTTTAAACCGGGAACTCATTCAGAATAAGTTCCCTAAGGCTGTCACTTCTAAATATTCTGTTCCATCTAAGCAGGAGAGACCCCACAGGGTTCAGGGCAGAAAGTACCTAAAGGAGAAGTGTCAGGAAAAACTGAAAGGCCCATATTGTTCTCCATAAAACTCAGTTCCCCTGACCCCATAACTTGGCATGCCATCTTTGCTTCCCTAGTCAGAACACCGAAGCAGCACACGAGCGTTCAAAGTAAACACGCTTTCTGGTGACAGGTCCATTTGGACTGCTTCACTTACTAGCCTTGTTTACGCGGGCAAGTTCCTCTCTTTTCTCCAAGCATCAGTTTCTGCATCTGTAAAATGGGAATAATTGTTCTACCTGGAAGAGTTCTTATAAGAATTGACTTACATAATGTATGTCAAGGACCGAAAGGAGTGACAAGCAAAGAGTGGACCCTTAGAGAGGGTGACTGCCTTCCCCTTCACCTCCGCCCCCTCCTCTCTTTCAGCCAACCACACTGCTTCCCTTTACCCTCTGACATGAAAATTGTTTCCTAGTGTCGGGGAGAGCGTGGTTGTGAACCAGCTTGGACCTTTTCGCTCCATCTCCAAAATGTCACATTCAACTCCATCCTTGGACACCAATGTATGGCGATGACTTTAGGCCGCCAAATGCCTGACAATCAATAAGCGAGCTTATCTTCCAGCAAGTGGAAGGTGTGTCAGCCCTTCATTAGCACTACTTGCTGTAGCCCTCGGGTTTTCAATGAGCTCCAGTGTCATCCGGGCTCCCTGGCTTCATACCACCATGACGTTTTGTCTGTCTCGGCAGAGCTGGATACTGTTACCTCCTCCAGGAAGGAGAGTTCAGTCAACCAAAACAGCAAACCCTTCTATCATTGGACAGTAGGCCGCTGGTGTAAAATGTTAGACCCTTGTGAAGCCCTGGGAAATAGAAGAGGTCATGACATTTGGGAGGGTGCAATTATCAAAGAATGAACCCATCAGATCATCAGAAGAAGACTGGACTGGGTTTTTGTTAGGCAAACCTTTCACAGGTTAGCACCAACTCAGCTGAACGCAGATGCTCTGTACCAAAAACTCATGCATGAACCAATTCAACACACATATTTATTGAACACCTGCTTTTCCTTGGGCCCAGAGGATATAAAAATGAATCCAACAAGCCCCCCTCACCCCCTGTCCTCATGAAGTCCCTAGGCTCTAAGGGGAAACAAACACGTAAGCAGATAATGTGAATAAAAAATGGGAGTGAGGAAGGGCCTCCCAGGAGAAGAAACTTCTGCATTCACCCATAAAAGGAGAAAAGGAGTTTTCTAGGGACAGAAAGTTGGGCAGGTCATTTTAGGCGAAAGGAACAAACGTACAAAAGCCTGAGGTGGGGGGCGGGGGTACAGCAATACACATTTGCAAGGCATGAGAACTTCCTTTTCCAGAGCTGAAAACCTGGCAGCCACAGGGGAGACTGGGAAACCAGGAGGGTCAAGGCCCCAAGGCAGGCCCACGACGGTGCCCAGGAGCAATGCCTGAATTCCGTAGGAGATGGGGGAACCACAGAGGAAAAGAGGCCGTTAGAGCTGCCTCTTGCCTCTTCAGCAGTAGTGCGAAGAGTGAGCTAAGAGTGGGGACCACTTTGCTAGCTGTGAGGTTTGGGGTTTAGAAAAAAGGATCTTGAGAACAATGCCCAGAGCTGTCCTGCTCTGTAACACAGTCCTATGATCTTCAGAAAGTGAAGAGGCTGCGTGGGGGTGCTGGTGGTGGTGGTGGTGCTGGTGGTGGTGGTGGTGGGGCGGGGGATCGCGGCGGTGCATGTCTATTTTGCCGGACAAGTTGATAGAGGAGGTGGGATGGTGGGTATATGATGTGGCCTCAAGCTAAAGCCTTGACTGGGCACGACTCCAAATAACTTGGTTAAACTAACATCTGAAAAGTTCTGATGCCCATATGGTCAAGGTCAGCATGCTATCCGTCTACTTAGAGTTCAGTCCAATGTGAGTCCAAAGAAATCCACTGAGACAGCTCTTGGCTCCATATGGCCACAGGAAGGCAGTGGGGAGAGATGCCTGGCCTCGCTTCCCAGGTGTGCCTACTAAAGTCATCTGGAGAATGGACCAGAGAAATAGGGAGCTCTCTGTTTCCAGAGATTGCTATCCGACAGCATTTGTGTGAGGGAAAAGGACCGCCGGAGCGTGATTTCAAATTTACAGAGTTATTTCTTTCTGGGAAGTGCTATCTGCTAAGAAATGGGGTGTTGGGGGAAGCTGGAAAGACAGAGGAATCGAAGTGCTCTGCCTCCAGGGGAGGCCACCGGGAGAGGCCTGGACAGAGGAGGTAGGGAGCATCTTACCTGCAGATGCCAGTTTCTTTGCATCCCACTGATTTTACTTAAAAGTGGAATATTGATGCCGACCAAAAAAATGTCTGTCAATACTTAGAAGACAGAAAAAAATTTCCCTTTCCCTAAACCCAACGGGCCTCCAGGTTTCTTGTCTGGGCCTCTGGGTTCCCTTTGTCTTCCACTATCTATAGAGAATTTTCTGGACTCTCCACATTAACCCCCTCCCCCCACTCTTTTTCAGAGTAAGGAGGCCCTGTCAAATCCACCCATGTCTGACAAGCCAGCCATCTTGTCAAGGGCCGGTCCCCGCCTCTACCCACAGCAAGCACTACCCCAAGACTCAACTCAAGAGGGCTTGGCTCTACGTTCCCGGCTCCTGTAATGGAGCCTCCGCTAGCAAGGGTCTCCCAGTGAGTTGCCCCCATGCCCACCTTCCCTAAAGAAGGCAGAAACTCCTTATGTGTGGGCTCATGTAGGTTTGTGTCTGGCAGGACAGAGAGATATGGACACTATACCTATACCGGCAGCTGACTGGAAAGAGACCCCCATCTCCTCCTGTTATCCCAGATGCTTCGATCCATGGCGTGGGGCAGCTATTATGCATAAGGACTTAGGAGCAGCTGCTATTGGGGACACTACGGAATAACAGCATGGCCCTCTCTGTTGGGGCTTTAGAAGTTAGCGCGGCAGACGTTCCCTGGGTCATGAAGTACCCAGGGGCAAATTGACGCTTCCACAAATTGTTGCCAAAGGCCCTGACTACAGTTCAAGAGATGTGAAGAGTACGCATTGCTCACATAGACACAAAGTAGTCTTTCGCATAGATGAACACCAAGGAGAGAGAGAGGAGGAGGGAGCGACTTTTGCTTCCAGCCCCATGTTTCTGAATCATCTGGATGCTTCCTTCATCAGCTCACACTGTTTCTACGTTTTGTGTGTTATTTCCTCTCCATCTCCTCCTATGCATCCCGTTTTCTCACACGTTCGTTGTGATTGGAGACTGCAGTTCAAGCAAAGGTTGCAAGTCTTTTTGGAGGACACCAGAGAGGGTCCTCCTTCCTTTTGTGGTCCCGCCACGACTGACCCAAAAGGCTTAAAATCCATCCCCACCTTTATGATGTCAAAGTCATTTGTGAGGGTTTTAGGCAGCTTCTATGGAGCGAGAGCAAAGGAAACACACCCTCAAGTTCTTCTGTCAACTTCTGAGAAATCTGACTTGGACACGGAAAAGGGTTATTGCTTTAAGTGGGCACATGTCCATCCACACAGGCATATAACCAAGTATGCAAAAACACACATAGTCAAGTGACTCTGTGAGGAGTAATACCAGCGGGAAGACGCCCATTTGTGCCGGGAAACTTCCTGTGCTGGGAGCTCTGGCAGGCTGCCTGGCTGCATGGAGGGACGAGTCTGGGGTAAGGATGGGTGGGGTTTACCAGAGGCTCCTGCTGGAGGAGGAAGGCTGCCAAGGATTTCTGCAGAGCCAGAGGACACCGTCTCCCAGATGTGAATGGACCCACTCGGATGCAAGCTTGCTGTAGGCAGCCATCATGAAATGAGAGTCGACAGGTAGGTTGGAGCTGCATCGTGCAGGGCCAAGTGCTTCGAAGTGTCTCCAATGGGAAGCTAGCAGCCACGTCCATGTGTTCAGCAGGGGAGAGTCACGGTATCAGCTGTGCTTCCGGGAGGCTATCTGGCGTATCTTAACAGCCAAATGGTCCCAATCTGCCTAAATCACCTACAGATTTCGGTCCAAAGTAAACGAAGACAAGAGAGGACAATGCCCCCCCCCCCCTCACCTACAGATTTCGGTCCAAAGTAAATGAAGACAAGAGAGGACAATGCCCCCCCCCCCCCAAACTGAGATAATTCTTTTTCCTCTGGCTAGTGTCTCTCCCTGATGCTCCCTATGAACTTATCTAAGGCTTTGCATCTGAGTCTACTTGGTGCTTCCAGAGGCGGAAGTCTGAGAATCTCGGGAACCAGGAAAGGTCTGGAGCCCCAAATCATCTTCAAAAAGGACCGAGGGAGTCCAGGGTGTGCAACTTTACATGTGCCGTCACGGGATACAAAAACAAGAAACCAACTTGCCGTTTAGGCATATGATTTCCCAATGGAAGTGAAATTTACTTTGTGAGCTTTCATGCTCCTTGAATGGGGCTTTTTTTGTTGTTCTTGCTCCCTATTTTAGTTAGACTATAGTTATCCTCGTTTCTTAGAGGGATTAAGCTCCATAGGGTGCAGCCAATAAAAATTGTGTAGAAAAGGTTATTTCTTACTACGAGGAAATGTAATGCATTGTGAAATGCAAGAGCAAGCACAAGGTCAACATGGGAACATTTTTGTATGCGTTTATATATATTTATAGGTAGATTTGAGAGGGGGAGAAGCTAAATATAAATCCAAACACCAAGTTACGTTTGCACAGAAGTCACTGCAGGTGATTTTTTTTGTTGTTGTTGCTTTTCTTCCTCTGAATATTACTGAAGTCTACTATTGTGCATGCATTTTTAAACTGTGAACGAACTTATTTTTTAAACTGCATAGGAACTTGGGATAAGACCCAAGGATTATCGTTTTTATTAGAAGAGATCCCTGAGTCCTTTGCCCTTCTCTTTCTAAGCAATTTGGCCATATAAATGGTAAAAAACAACAACAAAAGAACATTCAAAATTCCCTATTGGACTTAAATATGCTATGCCTTCCACTACTATCAACGAGGGCATTTTTAAAAGTGTGTCTGAGAGATTTCTGCAAGTGATTAAACTCGAGCTAGAGCGAGAGGGAAGGAAGACCCCATGAAATGAACATGGGTACTTTAAAAATGAAGAAAAATGATAATTCAAAATATCTAAGCTAAGGTTTTTGTATACTCTCATGTGCTCCCCCCCAAAACTTAGTTCCCTACAAGGACCTTCTAAGTTTGTGGCTGCCAAAGTGATGTGGGTTTCATTTACATGATGCATCACCTGCTTCCTCAGTTTCCAGGACAAAAGCAGTTACACTGAATGCGTGTCACCACACTGCTATGCTAGCCGAGGAGAGAAGGGCTTCGTGGTGACAGGTCCTCACTCACCCAGGCCCTCAGTCGGGCGCCACAGGCAATGTCCTGCCTGCAGCCAGCACGCCACACACACGCTAATAGCATTTCTCCTCGTGGCTTTCATACACTGCTTTCCAAAACGGATCTGCTAATCTGAAATAGTGTGACCAGGGAAATTAGGGGGTCCAACTTCCCCGACATCAGTGGGAGTGCGGTGGTTCTTGCTTTATCTTCAGAAAAAGAATTTTCTAAGACTTGCCAGGGAGAATGAGATGGGGCAAAAGGCTCATTTATGTGCGTGGAGCTACATTCCTCCGGCTCCAAAGTCCCATGCCCCTTAACCCAGTTCTGAAAAAAAAGTGTAACTGGGGTCCCAGGAAAGCCGAAAGGAGGGCCAGTGTCCACAGTGTCGGTTCCCTGTTGCAGCCGGGTCCGGCAGAGGATCAGGTTAATTAAAGTCCATTAGCCCATTGTGTGGGTCCCACATGGCTGTGAGCCACGGGGGCGCTGGGGAGCGCTGGGGAGCGCACCCCCCGCAGCAGGAGAGCCAAGAGCCTGGCACATAAGACAGCCATGGGAGCTAAGAGGGCAAAAACCAAGAGCCAAGAGAGAAAACTTCCTTTGTGCAGAAGTTTAAGCATTCAGGTTTCCTGCCCTTGCAGTGGCCACCCCTCTTCTGGCCAATGACCTGTTCCCAGGTGTGACTGACAGACAAGCAGCCTCCCCACGTCACTCAGACCTTACCGGGCATGCTTCCAAACTGCCTTTGCCCAGTCCCTCCCCCCAGTGATCAGCAGGGAGCAGACTTGGGGAGTGTTAACCTGTAGCTTTCAGGCAAAGCTTTATAAATGGCGTGCCTATGTGACCTAGTCTTCCCTGTACCCATTTCCTGTGAAATCATACCGTGGTAATAAACTGGTTATTATTAGGGGTTATCAAAACAGGTTTCTGTTTCTCCCTCATTACTTATCCTGGAAACCCATCGCTAATGAGCATTATTGGGCTGCATGTTGCATCTGTAAGTCATAGGATGCAAATTAGAGCTATCATACACGTCTTCTATCTACATGTTGCTCTTTTCTTGGAAAGGAGTACTGGCTAAGTTCCCAAAACATTGCCACAGGAAGGCAGACGGCCACCAGGCCCACAGGGCAAATTCCCACGATGCCAGTCCCTCCCACAGGGTTTCCCTTTGTTCCTCTTCCACGGGATACCAAGGGCCTCAATCCCTCCGGTCTGGATTTAAACGCAGAACAGCTTCTGGGGTTGCCCACCCCTGGCAGTCAGACATCAGACAGGGTAAAGGATAAAAACAGCATCTGAACCAGTGGGCTTCTCTTAGCATGCCAACTTGACCGGTGCTTTTCAAACTTTAATGTGTGCACGAATCACCTGGGAATCTTGGTAAAACGCAGATCCTTAGGTCTGGGCTGGGACCTGGGATTCTGTATTTCTAACAAGCTCCCACCTGATGCTCAGGCCACGGCTGGTCCCCAGTCTACCCTTTGGGGCTCCAGGACCTCGACCTTCCCAGCCAGGGCATCTTCTGGATCCCATTGGCTGAGATGATTCATTATAACCAGCTTTGCCTGGGGGCGATCCAAGGCAAGCAAAATGTAATCAGGTGGTAAAGGCTATGACCTTCGTGCCCAAACACTTGACAGGATGTGGGAGGAACAGTGACAAGGAAAGCACGAGAGAGACAGCAATTGACACAGAGGAGGAGGACTTAGCCAAGGTGGCTCCAGAAGCTAAAGGGCCTTAAAAAGGGACAGAGCAGCAGAGGACATTCTTTATTGAAGACTTCCTCTGCACCGCTCCCCACCCCACAGAAAAAGAAAACCCCAAGAACTAGGCACAAAAACTATTTCAGAAACAGAACAAAACTGAAATAGAGCTTTTCATTTTCTTTACTACATTTTCTTTACTACCTTGCTTTACTGTCTTTTGGATTCTCTTGGAATCCAAAATGTTGGGGGGAAAAGTACAGTTGGGAGGCGAGAATGAGCTCACACTGCCCGTGCCTCTGGGTGTGATTTATGCCTGTGGGGGGCATTGGGGAACCTGCAGCTAACCGACACCAGAAAGGCCATTGTGCCTACCAACAAATGAGCGCGCTACGGGGGCAGATTAATGCAACAGGCGACGGCAATGAGACGCCCTCATTCCTAACGTCCAATGTTTTATGATCACAGGGCCTACATGAACGGAGTCATCCTGGGGAGGATGCATTAACTTCCTTCCGAGTGAAGCACTTGCCTCCGGCTCTTCTGGAGTCTTTCAAAGGTTCCCATCCACCTACGGTTGCCGTTTGCACAAAAAGGATAAATAGGCACAGGTGACCTCAGGTCTCCCCACACCACAGCGCATCAGGCTTAGGAGGGATCCTACCCGCAGGCTCCCGGGCCCACAGAGGACTCTGAGGTCCACAGTGACTTGTCCAAGTTCGACTCCCAGTTGCGGGAATGCTCTACCGGGCCGGGAACGGGGTGTCGTCTGTGCAAGAATCACAGCAGCTCCATACCGTTTGGATGGATGGCTTCCGCTTGGCCCCAATCCAGCACTAATTTACAATTTGTGTTCTTCTTCAGAGAAAAAGGAAAAAAAAGCTACAGGGGGAACTTTTAGCCAAACGTATACCCCCTCCACTGCTTATAGAAAACCACAGCTCCCTAAGAGGGGTGTAGAACCTGAGAATCCAGCTATGAATCCCAGTCCTGGGGACCGGGGTGTTGGGGGGGTGGGGGGTGGGGCAAGCCAGGGACCAAACAGCAGGTCTCCGTGGCTGGCGAGGGGCTGACCTCTGGCGCCTATGTGAAAGAGTGAGCCATCCCTGGAAGGACATTCTTTTAATCGTACCCGGTTATCAGAGGTAGAAGCAAACACTTGGGCCTGCCCAGCGGGGCAAGAATCTAAGAATTAAGGGAGAGGAATGGATTATCATATATGCAAGGTCTGTACCTTCCCATAATTGTCAGGGTGACCTTTTTAAAAAATTTTTTTTAAAAAAAATTTCCTCAATGTCATAAAAGGAAGAGAATGAAAGAAAGACTAAGGGACTCAGATCCCTAAATGCCAGGGAAAGTCGGAGTGTTTTGGATGCCTTAACCTCCACCAACAGAGATTTCTTGGGGGAGCAATTCTCCATCACAATGCAGAGAAATGTGGTTAGAAATGTCAGACCAGCTTGAGCAAAAACCAAGATCAGTAAGATCTGTGGGGAAAGTCGGAACACTATCCAACAGCCGGACCCTCTGTGTGGACTTGGCCAACCCCTGAAGCAGCACCATCTTCTTTTGTGTGTGCTAGTCCTCACCCGAGGATATTGTCTTCATTGCTTTTTCAGAGAGAGTGGAAGGGAGAGAGGGAGGAGGGGGAGAGAGAGAAACATCAATGTGTGAGAGAGACACATCGACTGGTTGCCTCTTGCTTGTTCCCCAAAGGGGTGTGGGGAGCTAGCGAACTCGCAGAACCCACAACCCAGGTAACATGCCCTTGATCTGGGAATCAAATCCACGATCCTTCGGTGCGAGGGCTGAAACCCCAACTGTTGAGCCACACTGGCCAGGGTGGTGCCATCTTTGAAATGTTAATTTCAAGTCCTGGTCACCATTGTCCATTATCCTTCCAATGCTTCCCTGGCGTTATACCAGCTCCGAGGGCTCACTGATTTTGTACTCATCCCCAGCCAATCCCCTTTTCATGACTTGCCTTCCTGTTCTGGAAGGACTCACAGTGAGACTCACAGGGCATCCCTTTGCGACCCCCCGTGACACTGTCGATGTCCTAGTCCCTTCTCCTTCAGCCCCACCAACACCCATTGCCAGCCCTGGATGGGTCCAAACACGCTCTCCCAACTGTGTCCTACCCCTGTGCCCAGGCATACTGCTTGAGAAGGACACTGCACACGGTCTTCAGACTCTCCTGGAATCTCAGTGCCCTATAATATAACCGCCCGCTCCCATCCATATCCTCCCCACAGCTCTTCCGAGCCTTCACCACTCTTACCAAACCCCATCCCATTCCCAACTTCCTGCCCTTTGCAGACATTCTTGCCTCCTCCTTCAACAAGGAAGAAAAAGCCCTCAAAAGGGTCAGGCACAGGTCCCCTCTGCCAATCAATGTATCCAAATCTGCATCCACCTTCACTCCAGCTCCTTCAGAGAACAGGATCTATTCTCAAGTTCAAGGCAATATCATCACCAGTGCGCTGCATGTATCCCGTCTCCTCTCTTCCTGGCCCAGGACCCCTGTCCCTCTTTGATGCTTTCTCTCTCCCCTGAATTCTCAGCCTCGCTCATCAAGTTCTCCTTGCACAGCTGTAAAGTGTACCCCAGTGTGTGCCACACTTGTGGAGAAAGTAAGGTCTCCACTGCTCCTCCTTCCACCTTCTCATGCACCTGCCCTGTCTTCTCCGCAACGCTGGCCTAGGAAACTGACCATGCTTGCTTCCTTCACTGCTTCCTTTAGCTCCCTGCACCAAACATCTCCCCCACTGCTAAAAAACAAACAAACAAACAAAAATGCCCTGGAAGAGGTTATAGGTCACCTAAGTAACAAACCCAGGCTCAATAGACACCTCTCAGACTTTGCATGCCTGCTCTCCCACTCCTCTTGAAAATCCCCTTCTTGTAGCCCTGGCCCTGGCTTCTGTGGTCCCGTTATAGGAGAAAACCGTGCCCAATGTTTCCCTGTTGCTAGTGGGAGTGGAGTTCTTGGGGTACCGCTGGAATAAGCATTTCCGGAGGCCCCCCCTGGAGAGTGAGAAAGCTTTATTTCTGTGGAATTACACCCCTGGGTTTCCAAAGTCCCATTTCCCTCAGTCCAGTCATAGAAGAAGTGTAGCTGGGGTTTCAGTAGAGCTAGAAGCAAAGCCAGTGTCCAGTGTTTCCTTTCCATGTTGGGGACAGGCCCAGTACAGCATCAGGCTAGCGGCAGACCATTAGTTCATTGTCTGTGGGGGTCTGCATGGCTGTGGACCACACCAGAGAATGCCAGGAAGCCAAGCATGAGCCATGAGCCAGGTGTGCCAAGAAGAACCAAGAGCACAAGAGAGAGAACTCCTTCAGTAAGGGAGTAAAGTCTCCCACATCTTTGCCTGCTTGCAGCGGCCACACCCATTCTGGCCAATGACCTCTGTTCCCAGGTGTGACAGACAGAACCGTTCCTGTCACCCCAACTTTACTGGGCATGCGTCCATCTTTCCTTTGTCCAGTCCCCTCCCCCCAGTGTTTGGCAGGGAACATGCCTATAGTGTCTGGCCTTCCCTTTGTCCTTTCCTATTATTAAAAATTAGCTAATTACAATGGTATCACCCCCCCTTTTGTTTCTCTCTCCCACCCCTGCTCCACTAACTTCTGTTGGTTTTGCTTTTTCCTTTCACATGCCCCAAAGTTCTAGTCTTTTCACTCCATATGCTCAGGTAAGAGGGCTCTTACCCAGGCTCATGGTCTCATCTCATAGATGGAGGACCCATTGTACCCAGGTCCTTTTCTAACCACCTTCTGGTCCAAGTTTTTTAAAGAACCCCCACACTCCTTCTTTCCCACAACTTCCAAGTCGCAAAGAGGGAAAGGGACCCACTAGGTCTGGGTGGCTTCATATAAGAAAAAACCTCAGTAAGTTTGAAAAGTTGAAGACACAGAAGAGAGGAGGAAGGTCGCCACAAAATCAGGAAAGAATGGGATTATTGAGGGCAAAGTCGAGGGCTTAGCTTTGGAAATAACAAAGCTAAGTTGTCTGAGAAAGACAAGTTGGTATTTATTGAGTGTCTACGGGTTCCAACCAGTACTAAGTACTTGGCATATAATATCTCACTTTATACTCACAATAATCTTATATGGGTTATATCATTCTTGTTTGACAGAAGAGGAAATACATGCCAGACAAGGTTAATTAATTTGCCCAAGGTCACAAAGCTGGTAAGTATCATAGTTAAGACTCAAACCCAAACCAACACTCTCCAAAGTCATTGTCCCTAAGGCATGAGAGAAATAAAACAAGGATCCTGGAGAGAAAAGAAATGATCATGTGCAGAGAAGGGAAACTGAGAAGTCTGACGAGCTTGTGAAAATGAATATGAATAGAAAGAAAAAGGAATATCACAAAATCTAATAAACTCAAAAGCTTAGTAGAATATTTCCCTATGTTTTCCCATCATCCAATTTCTTTCTCCATAAAATCCAATAATCATGGGGCTCAGTATTGTTTCCCTTCCAACTGACATTCTAGAAAAATGTATGTTAAATCTCTTTTGTGGTCTTTTCCTTATTTTATTGAATTTTGAGTGTAAAATTAAGGGAATGGAGATTCATTGTGCCTCCATCTGATTTTTGACTCTCTTTCCTCTTCCACCCTCACCCTCTGCTTCCCCATCACCTGTGGTGATAAAGGAATTTTGTACACCCATATTGCTTTAGGTCTTGGCAGCCTGGGCACTCAGCGCTCACAATAGATACTCTCTGGGGAGCTTGGATCTATTTTCCTGAAGCTTAATCTTGTTCACTGCCTTTCACCCTCATTGCTGACATTTTAAATGAAAAATGTTCACCATACCTGTAATTTGATTGGCCTCTTAGGGACGGGTGGTGGGGGAGGATGGAGTAAGAAATCCATATATTTTCTTGGCTTTTTATCTAAACTGACTTTGATTTTCTATCAGTCAAGAGAGTGATCCCTCCCTCTTCTGCTTAGCTTTGGAAATAGATTGTGAGGACCAGCAAGAACTACATTGGATGGCTCGGGGCTGGTAGGTGTGTGTTATGTGATTAGCCATAGTGTGTATGGCACTGTCTCTGAGGGAATGACCATTGGAAACCACTTCTCCTGCAAGGTTCCTTTCCCCCAGGGAATTAAAATCCAAGAAACCAGATACTCTTTTTGAATATTATGGTGAGAAAGGGAAAATGATTCTGACTGATAAAAAAATCATAGTGCCAGTCCAATGACTTCAAATTGACTTCTAAATTTGGCTTCTCAGCTGTTCTCAAACAACACCTCTGCTATTTTCTTGGCTTTTTATCTAAACTGACTTTGATTTTCTATCAGTCAAGAGAGTGATCCCTCCCTCTTCTGCTTAGCTTTGGAAATAGATTGTGAGGACCAGCAAGAACTACATTGGATGGCTCGGGGCTGGTAGGTGTGTGTTATGTGATTAGCCATAGTGTGTATGGCACTGTCTCTGAGGGAATGACCATTGGAAACCACTTCTCCTGCAAGGTTCCTTTCCCCCAGGGAATTAAAATCCAAGAAACCAGATACTCTTTTTGAATATTATGGTGAGAAAGGGAAAATGATTCTGACTGATAAAAAAAATCATAGTGCCAGTCCAATGACTTCAAATTGACTTCTAAATTTGGCTTCTGTCAGCTGTTCAAACAACACCTCTGCAGTGCAAGAGTAGTTCAAAACATGTTCATCTAAAGGACACTATGTTGATAGTCTGTTTTTCTCTCTGTCTAATAGATGCCTCCAATTAGACCTCAAGATTTTGGTGACATGCAGGGAAAGCACAGTGGTCCTTGTCTCACTCCAGGCCCTGTTCAGACACAAGTTGCCTTAAAAACCCCCCCACAAAAAACCCACCTTTGTGCCAACTCCTCAAAGTAGCTTTCCCTTCAAACTTGCATTAGAGAACAGGCCACTTATTCCCCTGGAAAACCTTTAACCCCAAGTTATCAGGAAATTCATACTGAAGAATGGAGCAAACCCCATAAAAACAAGATGAGAGGGGGAAAACTGACTAAAGTTAGAGATAGTAGATCTTATCCTTGAGAGTCAAGGGGTCATGAGACACACAGAGAAGCTGCTGTGTGTCTGACGGGGATGCAGGTGTTGAGAGGAACAGCCCAAAGGACAGTTTAACTGAATGGAACCTTGGTGAAGGCAAAGTGCCGCTGCAACCCCCGAATCTGCGGGGAGGGGCTTCGGAGGAGCTGCAGGCTTTGATTGCTCTCACATTCCTAGTGAACACGTCACTCTTGTCCCATAGTCACTAGTCATTTTTTGGTTCATCTCCCACTTGAGAATAAGCCACTTCATAGATTTCAGTGCTCCAGCTGAACCTGGCAAAGAGTAGGAAGCCAATGAACATGGAAGAAAGGAAGGAAGGAAGGAAGGAAGGAAGGAAGGAAGGAAGGAAGGAAGGAAGGAAGGAAGGAAGGGAAGGGAGAATACGATAACTGGAAAACCTACATACAGACACAGATGAAACAAAACCTTAAAAGGAGCAGCAGGACTTGCCTCAAGCAGACAGTTAAAGACCCAGAGACTTTGGTGGAATTTCTGAAAAGTTCAGTTGGCTCAGCTCAGTGAAGAAGAGATCCAAAATGCCCCAGCGACCAAGACAGAAAGGGAAAGGCTGAGGACGGGAACAGAGAACAGTGTCCCCTATTCTTTGTTCCCCTGAGAGCCAGGGCCAGAAGCTAATGCAGAGCCTGGCAACAGGTGTTCCCTAAAAGCACATTGAATGAATGTGAAGTTCATCTCCAAGGCCCTTTCCGGCTCTGACATTATGGGAATCTGCCTTTTAGGGTTTCCTGTGACAGGCAAATCCCCCTCTGACCCCATGCTTGGGTCTGGCAACAGAGATAGGACTGAGTTAGAGGACAGAGTCAGAAGCAAGAGCTTGGCCTTGAGAAGCAGCCTCCCTGGTCTAGCACAGGAGGCTGCCTGTACTGCTAACCAAACCAGTGTTTTCTCCAAGAGATCATTCTGCTGATGGATGACAGCAGACACTGTCCTGGGAGAAGAGCAAAGATTCAGAATCCGTGCCCTGATTACCCACTCAATGGGTGGTCTACACCACAGAACCTGGTTCCACATTTCCCCCACACGGGAGCCCTCCATAACCTGACTGTATAAAGAGGAGGGCTAGCCCCCCACTGAAGGCATATTTCCATTCTTCTTTCATTGTCTTCTTTTCTTACTAAGAAAGGAGCTCAGCCTGGCTGACCTCACCTAACAATTTAGGGACTGCCCTGTACCTTCAGTAGAAGGTGTGCAGGCCATGGTGGGAGGAATTACTGATGAGTTTTTGTCTGCATTTATGAAAG
>NW_005362797.1:611272-612941 GCF_000412655.1 Myotis brandtii | reverse complement strand
CCGGCCTGTTTGAAATGAATAAAACTAAAAAAAAAAAAGCCCGTACCCTTTTATGTAATGATGTTTACTTTGAATTTATATTAGTTCACACAAACACTGCATCCATGCTTTTGTTCCGGCCCTCCGGTCCAGTTTAAGAACCCATTGTGGCCCTCCAGTCAAAAAGTTTGCCCACCCCTGGACGAGGCTCAGCTGTCCCTTTCTCAAGTCCATAGCTAAAAACCACCAGGTATTTTGTTGAATTCATTCCTGAGAAAGAAGACTCGCCAAGCTCTAAATACCTAGGCTCAGATCTCAGGGCTGTTGTTTTGTAGCTGTGTGAAGAAGTCCCTTTCTTGGGCTGGTCAGATGGTCTATTCCTTCAGTTGGTTCTGGCTTCCCAGACAAAGTTTTAATTGGACCTATAAGGCCTGGCCCTTGCCCACCAACCTACAGGGCACTCCCCTCCACCCAGCCTGGAGGATAAAGTCCAAATTTCTCAACATGGTATTTGAGGTTACCGTGGTGAGCCTGGCTCCCCCATGCCCCCATCTGGGTCTTTCCATTCTAACAGCCTCCCCCCCCCCCAGCCCCCTGTGGCTCATAGCTCCTTGCACCCACCCCACCCTGATCCTCTGTGCCTTTGCTTGTTTCTTCTCTGCCAGGAAACCTTACCAAACCCCCACCCCCTGGTCAACTGCTACTCAGGCCTCTTCCTGAAGCCTGCCATGCATGCCCACTCACCCCTCGCTGCTAGGTGGCAGAGGTGACCCCCTACCCTGGGCATGCCTCTTTCATGGCACTGGCCACATTCTAAGACATGGATTGTTTTTGTGGGTTTCACAGCCCACCCTCCCCCCCTCACACTGGGGAATAAGATCCTCTGGGCAGAAACTGACCTCCACCTTTGAGCACCATGCCCAGCACACAGTAGGCATTCAATAAATATTTGTTGGGTGAAGGGGTACATGCATGAACAACCACCTTCCCCCTGCACTTGAAACCCAGATGCCCTTTAGAAGATTGAAAACTAAGTTTGAAGCCACTCTATTTGTTGCTCCCTCCCTGCAGCCTCTGGGTGGATCCTGGATCTGTCTTATTCCCCTTTGTCACTTTAATGGCATTCCAGCTCAGGTGCAGCCCCTCACCCAGCCCAGCAGCTGAAGAGGAACATGATGAGTACTGGTGAGAGAGTCACTCGCAGGGGACTCTTCGGCTGATCTGAAAGAAACTTGAGGGGCAGGATCCCCTCGGGGCAGCTGTGGGCAGGGCCGGGCCAGAGGAATATGGCTTTGTGGTTGTTGCTACAATTCTAAACCCCATGGGAATGGGCCATTTCCCCACATATGACAAAAAAAAAAAATGACTCCCAATTGAATGTTTGGGAGCAAACCATTCTGGACTCATGAAAGTACCCAGAATAGTGGTTATGGCAGCAGAAGCTGCGCCCGTGGTGATGGGGGCGATGCAGGCGATTTGGGGCTCAGTCTGCTGGGGAGAATCCAGGGGAACTTGCAGCTTGACAGCCGTGAAGGGAGAGATGACAGTTATGGGGACCAGAGAAGGAAAAGCACTTTTCATTGAAATTGTCCAGTCGTGACTGGCAGGGAGGGTTTCCCTGTCCCACATGGACCCAGGAAATGGGGCCTCTCGGTACTTTGCCCAGCCCAGGGGGATGGTGGCAGGGGTG
>NW_005362797.1:609417-611229 GCF_000412655.1 Myotis brandtii | reverse complement strand
GGCAGGGCCTATGCCTGGTAGTGCATGGGAAGAAATGTTGCTATGTGCCACAGCCCTGTCCACAGAAGGGCGCGGGCCCTGTCTGAGTTTAAAGTCGGGCTGTTTCTGTACTGGGCACCCACCTCCCCAGAGCCCTTTTCCCTGTATCTCAGCTAAGGCACCCACCAGTGCCACAGCGAATGACCTTTTCAAGATGCAAATGGCAGAGAATCCAAATGGCAGTGGACACAGAGATGCTGGTTCAACGTACCCACTCTTGGAACCCGTCGACTCCCCCAATGACCATTTCCTTCCACCAGCAAATCTACGATAGGTGGCTGATGCCCTGAGAGAGGGGGAGCAGGAAGTGTCCCCCTAGATAGGGAACTGTCAGCACCTGTGGGGAAGTCCCTGCCACGGGGTCAGCCTGCTGTAAGCAATGGAGATTCCCGCCCGGTCTTTGCTTTCTCCCGGGGAATGTGAGATGGAGAAGGGCTGGGCCTCCTGGCTGGCTTCTCAGCCCAGGTTCAGCTGCCTGCTGCTCAAAAGCCAATAATCGAGAGAGACAGGGGCTGGTGGCAGGAAAAAGCGGTTTATTCAAGAGCCGGCAGCTTGAGAGGATAGCAGACTCTCGTCATAAAGACCGTCTTAACACTGGGACACGGGCAGGGGTTTGTCTATGTAGGTAAAGGAAGAAAAGGAAGCAGAACAGCTGGTTGAAGGGAGCGGGCTCCCTGCAAGGCGCCGCACAGGCTGCTCAGATAACTGGCTGAAGGTTAGCAAATATCCTGGAGCCAGAATGTCTGAAGGTTGGCGTCTGCTTCTTTTGAAGTGAGTTCCTAGAATTCTTAAGCGAACGGGCTGCTTATCTGCAGTCACGTGTCAGCTTTACGGGCCACCATTCACAGAAACAATGTTAAAAGCGTGGTAGTTGGTTCCCGGTGCAGCGGTGCAGCCGTTCGAAGAAGCCGCTGCTCTGTGTGTTGCTGCCTCCCTGCGACCTCTCCGGGGAGGCCCATGTCGTGCCTTTTTCTCCTTGAACGCTCTCATTTCTGCCTCTGTGTGTAACGGACCACATAGTGCGTATAAGCCATGGCTAAGCCTCCCTCTGGAGAGAGAGAGCTTTGGATAGGAATCCCCTGCCTCCCCCTGCCTCCCCCTGCCGCCTCTCGCTGGGTGCCAGTAAACAAACCAAACTTTTGCCGGCCACGTCTTGCTCTTAAAGACACTATCCCAAGCGGGGAACCCCTTGGGGTCGGTGCCAATCTCAGGCCAGAAAGCAGAGTCAGCGCGTAGGTTCGGGGCTGTCTGTAATATCACCGAAGAAGGACAGACACTTCTCTACTTGTCCAGACCTGTGTTAGGCCCTCCAGGAGAGGTACACGTGCGTCATGGGAAAGACAAGGCGGGGTCTCCACCTCCCTCTTTACTCCTCTCTTTAGTAATCCCTCCCCCGCCCCACCATATCTCTATATGTGTGTCTTCCTGTTCCATAACCACAAACAACCTTGTCCACCTCTCCCTAACAAATGGGAGCTGCTTGGGCAGAGGAGCACAACCTGACACGTTGCTGGGGCGAGGCTCGTGATTTAGTGCCGGTGGACCCCTTCTGCCCTCACACTGCTTTGTGATGTATCACGTTGAAGCCAAGTAATTTCCAGTGTCTGGCCTCGAATTTCCCCCCCAAGACCCCCAGGTCAGGGTCGAGTGCCATTCGCACCCAATATCAGACACTGATGGATGACTCGTTTGGTCTTGAGCGTTTGGTCAGGCCCTTGAAGGAGCCAGTCCCATGAACACTCCTCCTCCTCCTCCTCCTCCTCTTCCTCCTCC
>NW_005362797.1:605279-609243 GCF_000412655.1 Myotis brandtii | reverse complement strand
GGGAGCCCTTGCTGAAATGGGGGGGGGGCGGGGGGCGCGAAGGGAGGGGAGAGCCTCCCAGAGCCAGCCCATGATTCCCCACACACTCAGCTGCTCAGCCCTTCAGCTCAGTTCCCTTCGGGTCCTTTTCATGGTCTCAGGCCACTTCCTCTTGACTGTTTCAGAGATCATTCCTTGGAGACTTCTCACCTGTGGGGGGTGGGTATGGGTATGGGTATGGTGGTGTGTGTGTGGTGGGGGGTTGGGGGGCGGGGCTGGCAGACTTTCCTCAAGCCCCTGGCTGCCTTTAGCTTCCTGAAATGCCTCTGTGCCTGGGACAGGGTGTGGTCATGTAAGACCCCTTCTCCTTCTCCTCACTGCCCAGCACATTTGCTACACACACACACACACACACACACACACACACACACACACACACACACACATACACCCTCAGCCCCACACCGTCATACACGGCGTCGCCGGCCTTGTGCAGAATTCAAGCTGCCTGGGAAGCAGAGCCGCCCAGATACACTTTTGCAGGCACCCTTCCCGGTCTGGCCCACCTTTCTCGCTTCTTTTTCCCTTTTCCAGGATGCATAGCTTCTTATGTCTCTTGGTTTCTGGATGACATTTCTGCCTGTCTCCTGTGTCTTTTCTCTTTACTGGTTTTCATTATTCTGTGGGCGTCACCTAAGGATTCAGACTTTGAAGAAAAGAGAGCAAGTTGAGCTATTTCTGCTTTCCACACAGTCCCATCCTTCTCGTGACTGAGTTGGGGAGGGGACTGTTTGCACAGGGGACGGACTGGGGAAAGGAAAAAGGGAGAGAAATTAAGGAAAGAAGAAGAAACATTTTATACGGCACAGGAATCATGCAGCCTCTTTGGTCACATGCAGTCAGCTTTTTGTTGACTGTTCTGTCTTCTAGAAGGTGCCCCGAGGCCTGGGGAGGAGAAGGGGAGAAGAGAGGAGGCGGCGGTGGGAGGCTTCCCCATTCCTCTCCTTGATGCACAAGGGCCTATGTTCTGAGATAAGTCCTTCCTCATGTTGGCCAGAAACCGGTCCTGGATCCCAGATCCCACAGTGCTGAGCCAGTGACCAGGGACAGCAAAGGGTGTGCGTGTGTGTGTGTGTGTGCGCACGTGCGTGCGCACAGAATAGGAGGGTAGGCAGGCCAGGGCGGCCATGGAGTCTGGTTCTGTGACCTGGTTTGCCACGGGGCTGGCTGGACCCCTCTCGCCCTACAGGGAACCCCTGGTTCTTCCCTCATCTCCCCTCCTCTTGTCCTGAGGGAAGAGGCTTAGCCCTACCTTCCCACCTGTCAGCCAAGGGCGTTCCTTGCCTCTAGTGACAGGAACCCGCCTTCCCCACGCCTCCTCAGAAAGAGATTTTCCAATCCCAGGCAATGCATGGATACAAAGTGTTTCTAGAACACGAATCTTCCAGAAATCAGGGAGAATACTCATCTTCCACTCCTGCCTAAGACATGAGACAATATAGGTTCGAGCCAAGAAGCATTTAGGGGGGGGCGGAGTTCAGGGGTGCAAGAAATGGTGCAACTCTTTAGTTTCTGTAAATCAACATAACTGTAGTTTCAAGCCCCCTTCTACAAGGAATGTGGGAAATTGGGCTTCAGTTGATGGTTTGGTCTGGGGTCCTGGGGCCCTGTTCCAGCCCACAGTGCCCCTTCTGGCAGGGCTGACCCACCTTGCAATCTCTTCACTCCAGGAGCTATACACAGCTCCCCTCCCCCCCCACCCCCACCCCCAGCTCTGTGTGTGTTCTCTGTGCTCTGTCCTCAACCCAAGGAAATCTCTTTTGACTCGGGGAAGCCTCCTTCCAGTCCATGTGCTCCAAGGGACTCTGCTTCCTGACAAATGAAATCCTCCTGTGGGCCTGGCTTTTGGGAAACAAGGGCCGAGATACCCTTGCCATTATCTTCCTTGCTTGAGAAAATGAAGCCAAAACCTGGGATCTACTTGATGTGAAACAAGGAGGAGGGGAAAGGGAGAGAGAAGCTAATATACTATACCATCTTCACCACACTCGCTTTCAGAAGGAGTTACAATTTCTGTTGTAATTGGTGACTGTTAGGGTTTCTCTTTTAAGCTTGGCTTAGAATTGCGGCTTATTGTAGTCATTTTAAAGCATTCCTCCCTTATCAGAAAGTATCTTAAAACAAAGTAATCCCAAGTGAGGATTTGTTTGTGGTATCCTCAGAACTGTCCTAGACAGTGTTATGCTGAATTATGCTTTGGAGCCATTCACGTTCTTCTGCTCCCTGTATTCTTTTAAGATGTCGCCTCTTACAGGAAGTCTGCTTTGACTGCCAAGGTGCACTCCAATCCTCATGCTTTCTGAATGCATAGGATTCATGTGATAATTCCTTGTGCTTTTGTACCGAATCCCATAAAGTCCTGTTATTGTTCTTCCTCCAACCGGATTGCAGGACTTTACCTGAGATTCTTGAGGGCAGGGACCATGGCTCTCATCCCAGTGCCGCCTCTCAGGGCCTCACACAGAGCAGAGCTCCACACGTGTTTGTAACATGGATGGATGTATGGATTAAATGACCTTAACCGCTTACCATCACCATTAGCTACTTCTGCCACACGCCCCTCTCCCCCCTCTCAGTGAGGGGGCCTTTCTTTTTTTTTTTTGGTTAAATTTTCTTATTAGTCCTCTGCTTGCTGTTTCTGAAACGAGGAGAAGTTTGGTGCTGATTTCTGTTAGCTGCTCCTTAGAACTTCTGTTTTAATCTTGTAGTCTCACTTTCCATTTCTTTTATACTTGGTTTTAAAATTCTGGGGCAACTGAGCTCTTCATTGAAATTCGTTTTGGCATATTTAAGGGTTCCTGAAGTCTGGTTATCTCTTTTTCTAAATAAACGTTTTCTAAATCAACTGTTTCAGATGATTCATATTCACTTATGGATGTAATAGAATGGTCCATTATACACTCCCCCCCGCCCCACCCATGGAATCAGACAACGAGAGAACAGAATGTTCTTTAACATATAGGTGAATGCCCTATGTAAAATACTGACATGCACAGCCACAGATTATGCTAGCATTATGTGCGTTTCTATTTCTTACATTTGCAACTCATGTTGTTGATTCCAGAATGTTAGGGTTCTCAAAGGTTCCTTTTTCAAAGCACATTTTTATCTCACTGAACCTTTTCACTTGCTCTTTGTCTCGGGTGTTTGCAAATAATTCAAAAGAGCCATTGATGTAGGCAGTTTGTAGTGAACAACACGGATGACTATATTGGAAAATACTTAATGGTATCATATTCCAAGTGTGCAAAACCCTTATTTATCCCGCATGATTTCAAGTAACAAATGACGACCTTTAAATCTCTTTCAAATAGTGAGATTTTTGCTACTTTTTGCATTTCAAACTGCGGGACATTTTAAGTACTCTTCTTTTAGTCTTAGATCCTTACAGTGTATTTTTAAGTTTATTTCTAAGGACAAGTCATGCAAATTTGAAATATTTCCCACAAAGGCAATGGAAGGATGTGGACTTATTTGCCATGCCCTACAGCCGTGTACACACGGGCATTTTAAAACCGGGAGAGCTCTGTTGTAAGGGTGTGCCCACCACTTGGTTTCTGCGGTTGATGTCAGTTCACAGAAGGGGCCAGGTTCCAGTTGTACTGGGGTCAGTATCGTGTCTCTGGAAACCTTCCAAGATGCTTTTTATTTGCCTGGGCCACGAACTACCCTTTGCCCTGGGATCCCCTCACAGAGGGCCACCTTTTACCCTCCCCTCCAGCTCACCCAGATTTGGCCTCTCTTCCGCTGCTCCTACTCTCTCCCAAGGCCCTCTACTCAACACATGGTCTCAGATTTGCTATTTATCCAACACATATCTTTTATTTTAATTTAATTTTTTAAGAATTAAATCTTTATTGTTCAGATTATTACAGCTGTTCCTCTTTTTCCCCCCCATAGCTCCCCTCCCCCCGGTTCCCAACCC
>NW_005362797.1:593264-603803 GCF_000412655.1 Myotis brandtii | reverse complement strand
CCTGAGGCTACCCAGCAGGAGCTATGGAGAGATCTGCAGATTCCTCTTCTTTGTTTGGGATTTAGAGGTGCCCAGATGAGGCCCAGCTGTGAAGCAATGCAAGCTGCTGTGGGGCCTTGGGCCTTCTTTTGGATGTTCAGGTCTCTCTGACCCAGCTGCAGTTTGTTAGGTAATTTTAGATTGCAAAGGGCCAGGCCATTCATAAGCAAAAGCCTCTGCACACAGCTTGGGTGGGGCGGGGTCTCAGGGAATCAACAGGGCGGAGCAAACAGCTATGGCTGATTCTCAGCCCTGCCCTAAGAGGCCCCAGGTCTCAGTGTCCCTTGGTAATTGCTGCAAGCACCTCTGAGAGAAAGCCACCCTCGAGTTCCACCCACTGCCAGACAGTCCAGTTTCTCCCCGGTCTGGGTCCCCAGAGACTCGCCTGGAACTGGAGTTCAGAGCAGTCAGGAGCTTGTGTCTCCCTCCTGATTGAAAAAGACAACCGTGTCCTCGGTTGCCAGCCCTTTCCGCACACGCCTCCGTACCTCTGCACTTTACTTCCGCACCTCCTCTGAGTCTCAGTGTGCTTTTCTCTTTCCTTCTAGTTGTAGAATTTTCACTCAGCCAGCCTTCCTGTGGTTCTGGATGATGTCCACTTTGTCTTTTCGTTGTATTTTTGAAGTGGTTGTGTGAGGCAGCAATTTCAGGTGTTTACCTATGCTGCCATCTTGGTTTCTCTCAACACATATCTTTTGAGCTCCTATCATGTTCCATGCACTCCGCTAGGTCCATGAGAACAAGGAGGGAAAGAGAGCTCCTTCGAGGAGTTCTCATTGTGGACAAGATGAACAGTTACCAAAATAGAGTGACTGTTGTTACCAAAAAATCATTGGGAGGCCATCTAATCCACTCCTGGATGGGCAGGGGGGTTCCTGGAAAGCTGATCCCCATGGCGTGGTGGCCAGGAACCAGATCCCTCGTGAGACCTCTCAGGCTACCTGAAGAGCAATCTGAGGAGCTGGACAACCCCAGAGCAGCTGGGCAGGGCCAGAGAAATACTGTTTTATGGCTGTTGTTAGGTCCATTCCTATGAGGCCAATCAGGAAGCCCCTCCCAGGAAAAAGATCTAGGTATTTTGGGGTTCTCTAAGAAATGCAGGTTCACGTATTATCATCTTGGAAAATCCTTTCCAGGAAAAGGTGTCATATGATCTTGCCTCTGTTCTCTGAGCGACTAAAGCTACTCAATTCTAAATGCTGTACACACGAGAGAATGAGAGTGAAAATGGCAAGTAATGTCTTAATGTTATTCTCAAAACGGTTCTGACCTCATGGATCCCATGAAAGAATCTCTGGGACTTACCGGGGTCACTGGACCATATGTGGAGAACTACTTACCTCAAGTATAGTCTTAAAATGCATTCTGAGCATGCACCTGGGTTAATGGGGAAGAAATTCTGTGACTGATAAAGATATCTGCCTTGGGCCTGGGAGTAAGGAGTGGTGACACGTTTGCCATACATTTGACATCCCCTTGAAGCACAATCTCATATTTCATTAAGTTCATGGACATTCAACCTACCTATGATAATAATAATGGTTTAAAAATAAATCTTCCATTATCTATACATCAAAATGACAGTTACTCTGCAGAGCTGTCATCTTTAGGGGCCAGTTATTTCAACAACAATCACTGGGATTAAAATGATGCAGTTATTTGTATACCCAAAATGCAAATCACACTGATCACTTTGTAGACAGACTTGGTTTTGACCAAGATGACACTTCGGAGCTGGATAAATTACTTACTCCACTAGTCGTGGCTCCAAATGACTTCCAATTCATGAACAAATGAAATTGGCCTTGAAGGATGCACACACGCTATTAATAAGGACATTAAAATTATTTCACCAATAACTTGAGTGTCTATATTGTTTCAGTTGCTGTGTTCAGAGCAGGAATGGAAAGAAAAAGGCATAATTCCTGCCCTGAGGAGCTTATAATCTGCATCCGACAGACAAGGACATCAACAGTTAAAATCCCGCATAGCACCTGTGATAGCTGAGGGGGAGGCAGTTAACTCTCTCTGAGAGGATGGAGAGGAGTGAGCTCAACCGAAGGATTTGAATGAGTCAGGTGGCGGTGGAACGGGAAGGTGGCACCTCAGTGAGGGGGCCTTTCTTTCTTTTTTTTTTTTTTAATTTTCTTATTAGTCCTCTGCTTGCTGTTTCTGAAACGAGGAGAAGTTTGGTGCTGATTTCTGTTAGCTGCTCCTTAGAACTTCTGTTTTAATCTTGTAGTCTCACTTTCCATTTCTTTTATACTTGGTTTTAAAATTCTGGGGCAACTGAGCTCTTCACTGAAATTCCGTTTTGGCATATTTAAGGGTTCCTGAAGTCTGGTTATCTCTTTTTCTAAATAACGCTTTTGCTTCATTACTTCATGCAAGTTCTGTTGCAGAGATATGAATAAATCCATATGTTTCTTTGATGCTTTCTTTTCATGCTGAGATTGACTTATGCTTTCGTCTAATTCCTTCCGAAACTGTTGTATTTTATATTGTGAACACATATGATGATGTGATTCACTCTTCATTAAAGCCTCTGTCGCAGATAGTTTTCTTTGGGTATCAGCCAGTTCTCCTTGAAGTTGTCTCACAACTGCCTCAGATTTCACTTTCTTATGAGCTCTTTCTATCCCCTTTGGTTTGCAAAGGTGTTTGGTGGTCAGAATTCCATCTTGTAATATACTGGCATTCTGTTCTTGAGAAAGTCGCCTCTGAGTGTAATTTTGTTCTTCAACAACCTCATTCCTTCTTATAGTCTTCAATGCCATCACTTGTGTTCTAGTGGTGTTTTCAACTTTGGGGTTCATTTCAACTGCTTTAATAGACTGCCTTTCTTTTTTTCCTAACTGCACCGTATTCTTTTTATATGACAGATCAGCTTCTTGTCTCTTCTCTTTTTCTTCTTTGAAGTTAAATCTATCAGAATCTTCATTCACCACAATAGGAAGCTGCTGCTTATCACTTTGTTCACTGTTGCTTTTCTGTCTCACTCCAACACTGTCACTGTCATCATCAGCCCCATCATACATGTTTTTTGACACCTCTTACTATTTGTCTGCTCTTTTCTTTCTTCAACAACCACGGGTTCAACTGGTTGGGGAGACTAGGGAGACTCTTCATGTTCTCCTAGTATTCTTTTCCACAAGGATCTTGCTCTTACATGCCAACTCATATTTCACACAGTTCAGGCTCAATGAGAGAAAGGATGTGATGCAGGAAGACGGCCGCCTCTCCTTCCTTCTCCTCCCAGGATGCTGGCAGCAAGGCCGAGGGGGCCTTTCAAAAGGGAAGTCCTGGAGGTGGAAGACCTGGAGGTGGAAGACGAAAGCATGGGCCATCTGCACACCTTGCTGGTAATTCAGCAACGATGGTGGCAGAGCTGGTGTGCAACGAGGCAGAAAGGGACACAGGCCTGATAGACCAGCGCTGCTGGGTTTGATCTCGAAGGCTAAGGAAATTCATGACCAGTTTGCATTTTAGAAAGATCACTCTGAGCTCCTGCCAGGTGCCATGTACTGTGCCAGGTCCATAAAAACAAACAAACAAACGAACAAAATGAGCCAGATCTGTCCCTGTCCAGCCCCTGACCCAGTGGTCATGCTGGGTCAGCCCGGGTGAGGCTCTTGGCTTTGACCTATGTTAGGCCACTTGACCTGGCTCAGTCCCACAGCCAGGCATTCACTCTGACCTCAGGGCTCGCCTCTCTGACAGACAGGAAGGGAGAGACAGGGAGGACAAGTCGGAAAGCACCGCACCTGTCACCTTGACTGGAAGAGTGGGCAAAGCACACGCCCCACACAGCTGCACACCTGGTGACAGGGACTCAGCTTTGGAGCTGATTTGCTGGGGTTGGACACTTCTGATTCCCTCGAAGCCTCAGAGTCTTCATCCACAAAGTGAAGAAGCGCAACTTGCCTCACTTGGGAGACTTAACTTTACAGACTTGTCTGTAAACTGCCTAGCACAGAGCCTCATACGTAGTAGGTGCTCAAAAATGGTGGGCATTTTCTCTGTATGACGCATTACTCCAAGCCCAGGGCTGGTGGACGCACGGCAGAGGGCAAAACCAAATACAGCTTGGGAATGTGGGCACCCGGGGGCCGTTCATTTTACATTGTCACAATGGCAGGCTTGTCACAATGTCCAAATTTAGTGTTTCGCCTAGATGGTGTGACACCGTGCTGTCCAACCTCCAGGGACATCCAATCAGGATCAAATAAAACTGTGGAGGAGGTGCAAGTAACTACAATACGGGGTTGTTTTAAGGTGCTCTTACTGGGTTGTGGCGGGCTCCTGTGCCTGCAAGATCGTGAATTTCCGTAGGCTCTGCCCAATGAACACGTGTGAGTGCCCAGCCAGGCTAGAAGCCTGTCCCCAGGAGGGGGAGGGGATTGGTCCCGAGTGCAGAGTCCAACCCATCCGCTATCACCCGCACTCGGCCCCCACAAAAGAAAGGAAAACAGGAGAGACATTGGATTGGATCTTCCAGAAGGTCTTTGTTGCAATTTTCTCCATCATTGAAAAAAAAAAATTACATCATCAAATAAAGACAGTAGCAGCACGGCGTATTGAAATGTCACAAGCAAATGTGCTTTTGTACTTTTCCTAAGAACATTACGAAATTCCCTCCTCCCCCCACCCCACCTTATTTTCTGTAAAATGCCTTTTTTGTTTTTAAAGCACCATGAAATCCTAGAGAGAAAAATAGGCGAGACACCTCCACTCATGGGTTTATCGTTGTCACCTTCGTCATCACCGGGTCCCCTGCCTGTGACTCTGGGACGGGAAAGAGGCCTGAGGCTGGCATGTGGGTTGGTTTGCATATCTCTTCTCCCTTCAAGCTTGGGCGCCCTGACCCCAAAGGAGAGGTTTGTCAATTACCTGCTACAGCACAGGTCTGCGATGGAGCGGGAATCCTTGCAAGGATTTTTTTTTTAAAGCACAGGGAACTACTTGAGATTTTTCTCGTAAGAACTGAGAACAGAAAGCAGATTCCAAATCTCTCAGGCACCTGTGATAATGGTGATGCTCAGTTAAATCAGACACCTCTCATTTCTCCTCCATGCCGCTGTGTTGATGTCAGGTGACTTGGGGCCCGCCCTGGGGTGGAGGGGGAAGAACTGAGGTTCACGTGGAGGGGGGACCTGTGGGTGAGGTCCGGGGCAGCTGGTTCATGGTGCCGGGACAGAGGGCATGGCTTTCTGGACGGCCACGCCACGGGCCCGCTGCTGCCAAGTTTCCTTCTGCAGAATTAACCGAGCCTACATGCCGAAGTAAAGTCCCCTTTGCTTCTGAGAGTTACTGTTCGTGTTTTTTTAAGGCCGTGACTAACTCGCTCTTATACCCCCAGAAACTCCCTCTGCTCACGCAGCGGCTGCTTTGCACACAATTGCACCCTCACTGTGAGAAGGCGTGACCCCCCCTGGAGACGTGAGCGGGATGCGGAACGCAGGGGCGTGAAATGCAGGACTGGCTTTTTCTTCTCTCTTTCTTCAGAGTCTCTGCAGGCTTGTTTGCTTTCCTAGGCCTTCCCTATGGTTCGGACACCGTGGCGTCCACTGGATGGTCTACATTCTTACCCTGTCCAGTGAGTAAACACCCGCCCTGCCCACATGCTGGCCACACTCTCACTTCTCCCCAAAGCCAATCCCACAGATAGATGAACGGCATGGACTCAGCCAGGAAATGATATCATCTCAGAGAGAGGCAAGGGGTGGTTTGCTAATGTCTAGCACAATGGGGCGTTCAGTGTGAAATGGGGGCCATTTCCTGTGTGTGTGTGTGTGTGTGTGTGTGCATGCACATGTGTGTGTACATGTGTGTGTTTGAGCGAGAGATGTCTATAGTAAATGAATTCCTAAAGCAACCAAGGGGAACCTTGACTACAATTGACTGCAAATAGCAACAGCTTAAAATTCTTCAAATAGTCTTAACACCATGCAAAAAATGCCCGCATAGCATGAGCCCTCCAGGTGACAGTGTGCCGTAGACTGAGCCTACAACAGGGCACACTCCTAATTTGGACAGCAGGCTCTCAGATGCATCTGGTCTCCATCAATCACCCAGAACACGAATCCCGAAGAGCAGGAGAGTAAGCTCTCATGTTAGCCATTAGTCAGTGTTCACAAATCCAGCTAATACGCATGCTTAAGACGTTTAGGTTGTAGACCAGGGACTGTTGGTCAGAGAACTGCGGAACTAAAAGGGACCTTGACAGTGATCTTTGTTCAATTCCCCAGATGTGCTGATGAGGTAACAGAAATGTAGGCAAGGGGATAGGGTTCCCCACAATCCCAGGCTGGGACCAGTAGAGCACAACCAGATAGTCCCACTCACCTTAACTGTAGGCCAGGGACACCCCTGCCTACACACACACTGAGGCCTGACCCCCAAAGTGATAAATTTCTGGAGCCCCAATTGGGTTAGGACTGCGTATTGAGCTTCAGTCTCTTCAAATTACCCCTTGGCTCTCACCAATAAACCTCCAGATGTGTTTTGGAAGAAAAAGTCGGGACCTAATTACCAGGTGAAGCAAAAGACACTGCCGGCTAAAGACCCCGAACAGGTGCCCTTTCTGTGTGCAGAGTCAACACGTCTATTCCAGGTTTACAGTGGGGTGTGGGGTGGCGGTTGGAAGGGCAGGGCTGTGCTGATGGGCGTTAAGACTTTGTAGCAGCTTTGCCTTATCCACATGTTTTCTACGTGCTATTTGACCCCACCTTTGAAAAGTAACATTCAAGCAACTTAAAATAACTGGCCACCCCCCACGAAGAGGAGTCCAGTTTCCTATTCCTTCTCGGCGTCTCCTTTGGAGACCACATTATAGTTTGTCAAGCACTTTGCCCACATGTGTTTAGTTCCAGCTCCCTAGAGGAGGGCTCGTCTTGAATTTTGTTCATCAGGGTTTTGGCCTCATTTGTCCTCAGGGGGAGGGTTACATACATGGGGGATGTTCCCACTCTCAGTCAAGGGCCATTGCAATCCCTTTATACTACTGTGATTTTACGCACCTGGGGAAGCGTCCATGCACACACCATCACCTCTTCCATTTGGTCAAGTGTGCACTTTGGTGCTGTGACTTGTTTATTCCTGCTGGGTGCAGAGTTTCTGCCAGGTAAGTGAGTAAAGTGCAAAAGAGTGCTTTCAAAGGGCATTTTTAACAATACAGAAAGGGTGCCACACACAGGACTCCCACAATCAAAGCCAAAAGAATGTACAATCACTCTGCAAGGCCAACACTTGCGGCCATTTTTACACAAAGACCATGTATGCTCTTGGTAGTAGAGCTCTCCCCACCTCTGTGTGCTGTGTCCATGAAACTATAAAGACATACACGCACAGAACACACACATGCACACACACAAACACACACACACAAGGGTGCATTGTAGCAAAGTCGAAAGCAGACTTTGGTCAGACAGGCTTTGAATAGCAGCTCTACCACTTTCTTGCTGTGTGCCATTGGGTAAGTTACTTAGCCTCTCTGAGCCTCCGTGTCCTCATCTCTACAAGGGGTTTCCAAACACTTCCCACAGCGTGTGGCTATGATATTGGGATGGTTCAATGTCTTTAAAGTGCCTAATCTAATGCCCGGCCCATGGCAGCCACTGGATCAGTGGTTCTCAACCTTCTGGCCCTTTAAATACAGTTCTTCATGTTGTGACCCAACCATAAAATTATTTTCGTTGCTACTTCATAACTGTAATGTTGCTACTGTTATGAATCATAATGTAAATATCTGATATGTAGGATGGTCTTAGGCGACCCCTGTGAAAGGGTCGTTCGACCGCCAAAGGGGTTGCGACCCACAGGTTGAGAACCGCTGCACTGGATAAATGACAGGGAAGCCTCTTTGCCAGATTTGGCTGTCAGGTGTAGAATTTCATCACACCACTCTAAAGAAAGTACCAAGTCATAGAGGGTGGATACCCAAATGAATGACATCCATGAACAGTTGGATCAGGAAGCTTTTAACTTGACAGAATGAGAAAGTCCCAGCTTTCTACCAATTTCTTAAAACACATCTCTTCAGGCTGCCATGACCCGTGGTAAGAAACCATTGCCCACACCCGGACAAGCGTCGCTTCCCAAGCGCCTGTTTATTGCTGCGGGGACACAGGATGTCACCAGCGAGCCGCTGCTCCAGCCCCCCAGAGGCACTAGCCCACGCCTGCCTCGGACAGGAAGGGCCTCATCAAGGTTGATCTTACCTGGCTGCTTCCCCAGAGCAATGCCCAACTTTAGAGCCTCCAAGTTTGGCAGGGGAGGGGGTGCTGCCTGTGCTCCAGGCAAGGGAGAGCTGTCTCTCATGGTACCAGGGGTCAAGGATGGGGTGGGTATCATTTTCCCTGGAAGTCTCTGCTAGTTCTGGGATCTTTTGATAAATCCACCTGTGTGATAGTCATGCTCCCCCCCCCCCCCCCCCCCGCCAAAGGCGGCACCGAGCAGCGGAGGCCCATGACCATCCAGGTCCCAATGCTTGTGTGTGGCCCAAGTAGCTAAGTCTGAACCAGTCCAAGGACCAGCCAATTAGGGAAAAGGCTGAGGCTCACACGGGTTGGTTGGCCTAGTACATATTTTTCCCTTTCAGGGAAAAATCCATTTAAAGTCTTCCTCTCAAAACATATGACTAGCCATTCCCCCCACTTTCCTTCACTGCGGTTCTCGCCTCACCGAGCAACCATGTATCGCGTGTTGGTTACTGTTTGCCTTGAAACAATCACCTTTGTGTTCCAATGGGTGTTGCAATAGCAGGTACTGGATAAAGAAACGAGCAAGGAAAAGGAATGCTTTCAAAATAAAGGAATGCCCAAACGTAAAGGCAAAATATTTGAAATACTTCTTTTAAGTATTATTTTTTAAAATGGCATTAATGGCACTTAAACTGCAAACAAAAACGACTCAGTTTTCTTGTACAAGGGTTGGTTGAGGGGTTAGTTTTCCTCCTGTTTGGAGATAGCAAGATTGGCTCTTGTAACTATGTCTACCCTAAGACACCCAAAGGGACAAAAAGCCCTGAGATGGAATGATGCCATGGTCCCCCTTGGTGTGTCTCAGACATGCAGGATGCCTATTTTTATAAAAATTTAGGATCAGCTAGACAGAACAGCAAGCCGCTGGCATCATGCAAGGCAATTAGTTTTGGTACTTTCTCCCCCCTCTTATCAAAACAGGTTACAACCGAAGTTCCACTAGAAAAGTGAACGTGAACATTTCAAAACCAGTTTATTTCACCATTGCACCCACTGAGGAAAATGCATGATTCTTTGCCTGTAACCACGCAGCGGTTGAGGTTGAAGTTTCACCAAGGCCTGCCAGTCCGTTTGGACTACCTACCCCCGTGAGAAAGACCAAGTTCAGTAGGCTTCTGGCCTTGGTTGAGGTGATATCCACAGTGTGATGTTTGTGATTATTTTTCTTCTTTTGTGATGAGGAAAGCAACTGCACCTTTGAATACGTGTGCTCTGATCCGCTTCCAACAAATTCCGGGAGCTCTCAGGCCCCGCACGCACTCATTGGAGCTGAGAAGGGCTAGGGATGCTCTGCGTGGCTTGGATCAGAATTCAAGCTCAGAGCAACACGCCCAAATGTCAACTCAAACCCTCCTTACCGGTCCCAGGTCGCCCCCAATCCGGTCCCCTTCTGGGTGTGCACACATCACGGACGGTAGGCTCAGGAAGTGAGACTCCGTGTAAAAGACACACCTGCTTCTCTCAGAAGGCTGGTCTAGGGAATAGCTGCCCTTGTCTATGTGCCCTCCAGGGCGGCGCTGCCCAGGGATACAGCACCACCGGCCAGTCGGCCTTGACACTTGGTGGCCGTGAACCTCTGACCCGTGCAAATGCTCCCCGGGCGTCCAGCGGTCGCTCATCAGAAGCGGAGTCCTTGTTCTTTGATCCCTTTTGGCAGAGCAAACTTCCTCAGTCCTTTATGGCACAGTGAAATATATTCTCCAATGCTATGTAATTTTGGACTAAGGAGAAGTCTGTTTAAGGCACGTGTCTCGGGGTGAATATAAAAAACACACAACGCTTCCTCGAGCCCGGTGTCCCGGAACCTTTAGCTCCTGCCTTCCAGCAACGCATTGTTCTCGTGTTCCCTGTCTTTGGTGTCCGCGGGGACCATGCCGTTCTCCGCCCCGGCGGGCGGCTGCGCGCAGTGGGTCAGCATGGCCGTGCTGGAGTGGTCCGAGTTGCACATCTTCTCCGTCTCCTCCTCTCTCTTCTCCTCGTCCAGGGAGTAGTTGCGGAAGGTCTTGTAGATCTTCTGCACGTCCTCGGGCAAGGCCTTCTTGGCGTCCTTGTTTTTCCTCTTGGTGAGCTTGGCGCTGGACCCGAACTTGTTGATGATGTTGTCCTCGGAGGCCCCCTGCGCGTGCTTGTGCAGCGGCTCGGGCCCGCGGAGGCGCAGGTTGTTGGGCCGGTTGTTGATGCTCTCCTGGGAGGAGGCCTTGCCGCGGCCCGCGTCTAGCGCCGCGAACACGGAGCGCTT
>NW_005362797.1:535234-593104 GCF_000412655.1 Myotis brandtii | reverse complement strand
CTGCTCAGCCGCCGCCGCGTCTCCCGGAACTCGGCCGTCACGTTGGCCTTCCACTCGGCCGCGTGGGCCTTGATCTCCCCCACCTGGCGGGACACAGAAAGGGCAACAGCCCGCTGAGAGATTGCGCTCTGCCCGGTGCCCCCCAGCGCCCACCGCCCTGGAGTGTCCCCCACGGGAAGGCCCAGAGTGGGCGCTGCAAACGCCCAGGGCGAGAGGTGGACGCTGCCTCTGCCCTGGTCTCTCTCGCCTAAGTACCCGTCTCTAATGGGCTCCTGGCTTATGTGGCTCAGGAAGGGGCCTGTGCTGGGGAGCAAGGGAGGCTTGGGATTTGGAGATGGGCCTGGGGGAGAGGCGGGCGGCATTGTGGGGGAGAGGGCAGCGGGCTGAGTTGGACAGGCGTGCAGGGTTCCCGTGATGTGCCCACCGCCTTTTCACAGGATGGTCTCATTCCTGGGACATTACTGGGGTAGTCACCTCTAGCTGATGGTTTTTAGTGTTATGTCAGAGAAAGACGTGCACTAGCTCAGTCCTGGGCACGGAGCAGATGTTCAGAAGGTCCTTTGCTCTTCCTCGTCCCCCCGACGCCTCTCTGGGGAGGGTGACCAGCCTGTCCCGAGTCAGCCCGGGACTGTCCTGGTTTTAAAAGGGAGAGTCCTGTATCCTAGGTCCGCCCTCAGCCCTGGGCAAGCTGGGGCTGTGGTCGCCCTGCATGTGGGCCATGCTGTGGCCATGTGCTGTCAGGCTCATCCTGGTTTAAGAAGACCCCCCCAGGGCACCGGGTAACCCAATTGCCCCGGTGAGGGAGCAGGGAGGGGGCGAGCTCAGAGTCCAGTTCTGCATGAAGCTCATTATCAGATCTCTGGGCTCTTACTCGGCACGGCAAATAGCACAAGTCCCATGTTTTCCTAGACGGATGAGGAACTCAGCTTTGGGCACTGAGGAAAGTCAGTGTGTATGTGGTACTTTCTCTTTCCTTATAGCTGATTGTTAGCAGGCCAGTTAGCTACCTGGGGGGTCAGACTGGGCGGAGACTGCATTGCTAGGGTTCTGGAGGCCAGGAGAACCGACATTGTGCCCAGGAGTGAGAGGGCAAGTTTCTCCACTCAGCAACCTTCTCCTGGACCCTTGCATACAGAATGGCTGTACCCGGGAAGTACACAGCTTTCTTCAAGAGGCTGCCCCTACCTATGTATGTATGTATGTATGTATGTATGTATGTATCTATTTATTTTAATCTCCCTTTCTTTCTTTACTTCTTCCCTTCTCCTTCCTTTGCCTCCTCCGTTCTTCTTTCTTTTCCCCTCTTCCTAGAAGAACTACACGGACTTTTGTTTTTTAAACTCACAAAGAATCTACCTTTCCTTCCCAGACTTTCCTTTTCTTGCCTTTGTGTAGGCTTGCACGCAGGTTTAGCTGCGGGAGTAAAGGCTGCGTGCTCTGAGGTATACTTCTTTTTACAGATGGGACCACCAGGAGGGGGTACAGGTGAAAGGGCCCCTTGGGTTCGCTTCCCCGGGGCTGGCCACTGCTCAGTGATTTCTGTCTCACTAAGAATCAGGGAAGATTCATGATGTTCAAGTGCATTTCCATTCAGGCCCTGTGACCTGAAGGACAGGCGGGCTTTCTGAAGCTTTTGATGATTTTTCGAAGCCTCCCCATACATTTGCTGATAGGGGGCAATTGCACACCTCCCTCGACCACAGTCCACCTCTGCTGACTAGTTCTATATTTTCCTTTTCATTCCATTTTTTAAAACGAAGTTGCTGTTTACTATTCTTTGCAGGATCTGTGGGCTGGTGACTGAGTCACCAGATTTCCTCACCTGCCAAAAAAGGATCCGAAGTAATTGCTATTCAATTTCACTTGGCTTTTAGGTAATGATCCCAAACAAGGATTTTAAATCTCCCTTCCTTTCTTTACTTCTTCCCTTCCCCTTCCCTTGCCTCCTCCGTTCTTATTTCTTTTCCCCTCTTCCTAGAAGAACTACATGGACTTTTGTTTTTTAAACTCACAAAGAAACTACCTTTCCTTCCTAGACTTTCCTTTTCTCGTCTTTGTGTAGGCTTGCACGCACATTTAACTGCGGGAGTAAAGGCTGCGTGCTCTGAGGTATACTTCTTTTTACAGATGGGACCACCAGGAGGGGGTACAGGTGAAAGGGCCCCTTGGGTTCGCTTCCCCGGGGCTGGCCACTGCTCAGTGATTTCTGTCTCACTAAGAATCAGGGAAGATTCATGATGTTCAAGTGCATTTCCATTCAGGCCCTGTGACCTGAAGGACAGGCGGGCTTTCTGAAGCTTTTGATGATTTTTCGAAGCCTCCCCATACATTTGCTGATAGGGGGCAATTGCACACCTCCCTCGACCACAGTCCACCTCTGCTGACTAGTTCTATATTTTCCTTTTCATTCCATTTTTTAAAACGAAGTTGCTGTTTACTATTCTTTGCAGGATCTGTGGGCTGGTGACTGAGTCACCAGATTTCCTCACCTGCCAAAAAAGGATCCGAAGTAATTGCTATTCAATTTCACTTGGCTTTTAGGTAATGATCCCAAACAAGGAAGCCTTGTGAGCCCTCCATTGAGTAAGAAACACTCCAGCCCACAGAACAGAGAGAGGAGATTCTTGACACCAGCTCATCTAATCTCAGGAACATTCGTAGAAGCTGGAAGGGGTCCTACCTCTTCTTTTGTCTTTTTGGACAGAACCCGTAGCCAATCTCCGATCATACTGAGGACCGCTGCAAAGTAGGCCAGGCCAACAAGGATCCAAAACCACACGAGGGGCTTATACCACTCCCGGTAATTGATGCCAGCATTTCCCCCTGAAAACAACGAAATGTTACTGGAAGCAGGGTCTAGCACGGGGTCTTTGTGGAGCAAACATATTCTGGTCCATGTAGCGGAGATGCCAGCCCATCACCATCTAACACTAAGACGTTAGGCCTGCTGTATAGGAGATGTGGTGGGGGTTGGAAGACAAGGAAAAGATGTTCCTGTTCCTAAAGGAGCCTGACTTGTGGCTGAACTCCCTGTGATTCTTGACCACTAACCATAGTACCCACAGCAAAAATATGCCTGTGGCCAACTTGATCCACCTATTCTCTCCCTGAGCTTGACAGTGAATGACCAGAGCTAGAGGACAACAGATCAGGCCCAGTTGTCAATTGTTTTTTCTTAAACGTCTTTAAATGTAATACAAATAAAAAACACACACCATTAAATCATCCCTCATGGTTTGGAAGTCATGAAACTGTTTCCTTCTTAAGCGCACACGCATCTACCAAGAGCTAAGTGAAAATTTAGACTTTATGGCATTCCTGACACTTTGATGCAAGCCATAGTGATTTAATGCTGAGGCTGGGGTTTACATGATGCTAATCCAAAGGGTCAATTAAACTGAGTAATTAGAAGTACCACAGCCACGCTAGAACTAAATGGGACCTTTAAGGCCAGCTAGTCAATCCCTTTGTTATAAATAGAGATTACAGGAAAAATCCATCAACCCAAATGGGCCAGTTGCCTGATTGCATTGAATGGTTGTTGCATTGAACCGACCAGTCATTTGTTCCAAATAATGAGACTATTTATTCTAGCCTTCCTTTAGGCACTGCCAAAGGCAATCGAGCAAAATAGGTTCCAAGCCCAGCCCCCCCACTGAAAGAAGTGAGGACGTTCCATGAAATAACTGATGTCAGCCTCGTTCTCACTCTGTGAGATGTGTTACCCAATGAACCAGGCAGGTGGTGATTCCTAAAACAATTGACATTAGCTCTGTACCGGTAGTTATGCTATTACATGATGAGTGATAACTAGTCTTTCTCACTGGGTCATGGTTGTAACCTCATCTAGATCACTGAGTCCATACTGAACTCTTTACGGCATCATAGCAGCAGCGGGCCAGGTGCTATGGCCTGTGGTTCTTCTCAATGCAACCAAACCCACTTAAAAAATGTTTTTCAGCCTGCCAGTGTGGCTCAGTGGTTTGGTGTCAATGCACAACCCAGGAGATCATAGTTCGATTCTCGGTCAGGGCACGTGCTCGGGTTGCGGGCTTGATCTCCTACTATAGGGGGCGTGCAGGAGGCAGCCGAATTATGATTCTCATCATTGATGTTTCTATCTCCCTCTTCCTCTCCCTTCCTCTCTCTGAAATCAATAAAAATATATTCAAATATTTTTTTCCAATTATGGCTTATTTTCAATATTATTTTGCATTGGTTTCAGGTGTATAGCTTAATGGTCACACAATCATGTACTTTACTGTGTTCCCTTCAATATTTCTAATACCCGACTGATACCCATACATAGTTATTGCAATATTATCGACTGTATTCCCTATGCTGTACTTTACATCTCGGTGACTCTTTTGTAACTACCAATTTGTTCTTCTTAACACCTTCACCTCTTTCTCCCAGTCCTCTAATCCTCCTCTCCTCTGGCAACCCACTTTTCAATGCAGCCCATGAGATCTCAACAGCCACTGCCATTTATTAAAATTAGAATTCCAAACATTGCTAAAGGGCTCCAGACCCCCTCTGTTTGGTGGTTTGGTTTAGCTGGCTTTATTTTTCCTCTTTATGTACACACACACACACACACACACCCTGTGCAGCTTTTTCTAGGATGCTACTAGAGTTCATGCAACATTAAGTGGTTTTTGAGCTTTCTCCTTGGGGCTATTATCTGAGAGCAAATATTTACCTTAGCCAGTCTAGTCACCATCAGCCAACAGGATTGTCACTAGGGTGCGCTATCGAGCAGCACATTAATCACCTTTCTCCCTCTTTATCAGAGGCTTGCCCAGAGTTTGGGGCTTTCCCTGTGCTCCCAGTCAGAGCTGTGAAATGCTATAATGTTCTCTGTCCTAAAGTGAGTCAGCTGCCCAGTAAACCAGCACTGAAACCTGTGTGGTGATCGGTGCTCCGGTTATATTTTTAATAGAGTTGATACCTTGTTCAGTCACAGCAACCATCAACTCTTGTTAGTACACCTTTTTAAACAACCGGGCATCCTTCCCTGTCACCCTGAGAGCATTGCCAAAAAGGTTGTGAAAAGCTTCCGGTCTTTTAAGGCATGCATTCTTCGGACCTGGGAACTGGAGAAGGGCCTGGCCTAATTGCAGCTGGCTCTGTGATAAGAGATCCCTATCTGTGAAGACCTCAGGACAGAGGAAATACAGCTCTGTACTCAGTGGTTAGTAAGGGAATTGAAACAGGACCATGCCTTTGACTAAGGAGGTCACGCCCTTCCTAGGTAAGTAAAGGTAAGGTCAAGTGCTGGTCTGTGCTAAGTGCTCACAGTCCATGGTGCCTAACACAAATAAATACAAGCCATGAAGTTTTAAAATCTCATGTTCCCAGGGCTCTGCTATCTGCGCCCCAGATGAGCAGATGGACAGATTGAACTGAACAATATTAGAGCAGGGCCCTCTAGCAGGCAGTCCGGGGTTAGCACAGTGCTCTGAGGCAAACTACGCTTGGGGGGAACGGAAAGATGTTTGTGAAATGGTTCCAAACGCCAGCTGCCATGACAGCCTTAATTGGGACATCAGGTGAGTTTTCCCACAGACCAGCTCTGGAGGATGCTAAGGAATTAACTGGACAACCGTTCCTCTTCCTTTTCTCTGCTTCTCTGTGTCAGGCCCCTAGTCAGGTGGCACCAGGGGACTGTCCCCCGAGGTGAGGAATTGCACAAGGGGTTGAGCGCTGTGCATAAGGAAAGACTGATGGGCTCCCAGGCTTTTATACACAATGCTCAATCACTTCAACGTTGCAATTCTTAGCCCTTAGTCAATAGAAAGGAAGACAGATTGAAACTGCTATTTCTACAGCGGGGACATCAATCTTAGCCTGGCCGGTTGCAGTAGCTACAAGGTCACTGTGCTGGTTATCTGTATCACAGAACTGACCTGTTGAGGAGCCTCCACACCCACCTCCCCAGACTCTCCTGTTTCCCAGATTCCCAAGGACCAGGTCCCTGTTGTCATGGGCACCATATGCCATGGAGATGCCAAGGCACAGCCAAGATCAAATGCCAAATGAAGGACAGTCGGCCTGGGAGTGCACCCCTGAGCTGTCCAGGCTGCTGCTGACCTGGGGACTGGTCAAGGCCACATAGACCACCCACCATTTTGAACTTACGATGGAGGTGTTCACGCAAAGCACTCACTTCTTGGAGTAAAGAAGGATCGGTCAGTGGGCTGGCTCCCTGGAACTACCCCATTAAGAGGGGATAGGGTGGCCGCCTCCTCCTGTTCCTGCCTTCCTACCACACTCTGGGAAAGTGGTAGGCACTTGTAAGAGGCCGGGTCCCACCTCATTTTCAGCTCTCTCTGTCCCTAGAGGAGCGTGATGGTGGTTTTCTTTGGCTTCCATAAACCCAGCCCATGGGCATTTATGTTCACACTGAAGGCTATTGCTTCTGTCCACATTCATGCAGAATCTGTTAACACTCTGTTCCCTCAGGGGGCAGCTCTCAGCTCTCAGTTATCAACTGAGTCCTAAGCCTTGTGGGCACACCCTGGACAACTTTTGCAGGGACAACGGCCCTCACCTCAGGTGTGGCAGGAAGCTTAAGCTGCAGATCCTTGCAGGCTCAGCTCTGTGCTAATCTCTTCAGGGTTTCACATTTGCTGCTTGCTAATATAGCCTTTATCGATGGATCCAAGGAGCCTTAATACAATTCAGAAGCCCCAACTTCAATGAGAAATTCATTTCACTCATGCATAATTCATATGACGATAAGGGCGCTATGCATCCTGGGAGGAAGAGGCTGCCTTCCCTCTCACGGCAGGAGCCTGATGCTGCTTAGATCACAGAGGACCACGGCCTTGAAATGAGCCGGTGGACAGCAGCGGGGATACTGGGCTTTTGTCGTTCGCTTCTCTCACAACTCCTTTGCTCATGGTGTTGAAAAGCACTGCCAACAATCTCTCCACCACCCACGGGGGCCCTGGTGACTGGGATGCCCGGGGTGCTCACCTGCCACATAGTCGCCAAAGCCCACCGTGGTGAGAGTGACCACCACAAAGTAAATGGACTCCAGGGCCGTCCACCCCTCGATGTATTTGAAAATGACGGCAGGGATCGTCACAAACACGATGCAGCCGGCCAGGATGAACAGGATGGTGGAGATGACCCGGATCTTGGTCTGACTCACTTGCTTTTTCTGGGAACAGCAAAGGAGAATGACAAGTCAGTTTCATTGCCCTGGAGCCAGAGATACAGAAGAAAATGTATTCTGTCAGAGGCTTTTTAACAATTGAATTTATTGGGGTGACATTGGTTAATAAAATCATAGAGGTTTCAGGTGTTCAATTCTAAAATATATCATCTGTATATTGTGTGTTCACCATCCCAAGTCTCCTTCCATCACCCTTTACTCCCCCCCTTTACCCTCTTCTTCTACCTCCCCCTCCCTCTGCCCTTCCCCTGTAATAATCACCGTACTGTTGTCTGTATGAGTTTTTATTTTTTGCTTAATCCTTTCCCCTTTTTCACCCTGCCCCGCACCCCCTCCCCTCTGACAGCTGTCAGTCTGTTCTCTATGAGTCTGTTTCTGTTTTGTTAGTTAATCTTACCCTTTGCGACAGCATGGATGGACCCAGAGAGCATTATGTTAAGTGAAATAAGCCAGTCAGAGAAGGACAAGTACTATATGATTTCACTCATGTGTGGATTCTAATGAGCAAAATTGTTGGTGGCTTTTAACCTCCCTTCGGCCAGGGGCAGCAGTGAGAGAATCTGATGAAAGCCATGGACCTTCTCCTACAAGAATGCACACGCAGGTGTTTTCAGGTGTTCTGGGTGCTTCCCAGGCCCCAGGAAGCCGGTTCATGGACTCTACCAAGGAAGCCCACTGGGCTCTGACCTCAGCTGCCCTCTGCGTGGCTCATGAGTGCAACCAGGCGTTGGTCTCCCCTCCTCACTGATGGAAAATGTAACGAACTCCCAAGAGGAGCTTGCTGCCAGTCTTCATGGCGGCCGGTTTTGGGGCTCTCCACAGTGCTGGTGAGGGTCTCTCCCTAGTTTCCCTTGCGTCAAAGGGGTGATGCTGCTAACCCCCCACCCCCTCTAAAAACAAAACAAAACAAAAAACCCAAACCAAACACAACACCAAAAAAACTGACCTGAAAACAGGCCAGAATGTTGGGCTGAAGAGAAAAAACACAGCCATCCCCACTCACATTTGTGACAGACCCTAGGCAAGTCTCTATGTGTGTCCTCACCCTCCTTCCCCGGCTGAGGTCGGACAGTTATACTTTTCCTTTAAATACACGTGTCTAAGCTGTGCTGTGGTCATTGTGTTTGCTGCTGTATCACCCACAAGGGTTGGGCCAGGAGTTGAAGTCAGGATGGCAGGGTCCCTGTCTAAAATGGGTAGCAGGCATGTCAGCTCACATCAGCTTTTGAAGGAGTCAACAGTGAAGAGGTCAAAGTGCATTTGGAAGGGGAAGGACACTGATGGAGGCCAGAGGTGGGTTAGAGGCATCCGTGGTGTTCCCCTTGAATGCATACTCGACAACCTTGGCATTGCCTCCAAGCTGAATGATCCCGAAGGTCTCAAAGCTGCTGGAATTGGCACCGGAGACTGTCTTCGGGAGACCCTAGTATAATTACCTCACCAAAACAATACGCCATCATAAATCAGAATGCCCGGGCCTTGCCACACTGCCTGGATTGATTTTCTGCAGAAGTCCACCACGTGGAGAGCAGTCGGTGCAGGAAATCCTTACCAGGTGATCTTTTTTTCCAGCCATTGCCTCCCGGTGAATTAGGAGGCAGACGGCTCAGAGTGCAGGGACCCGTGCACTCAGAAACCTCACTTCCAGATGCAAAAACAGAAGCTAAAGGGGTGAAGGGGCTTGCATAGATGCTGCTGCTAATTAAGGGCAGAGCTGAGAATAGGATTCTGAGGTGATTAACTCAGTCCAGGGAGTAATGAAAAGAGTCCAGAAACAGCTTTTCAAGTCATTCAACAGCTCACTAGCTCAAACAAAGTTGCCAGAGTCGTCCCCTAACAACAGAAACCAGACTAGCCTCCACGAGGAAGAGGCCACCCAGTTCCCTTCTGGGAAGGAAGATGGAGAATACAAAGTTGTGGCTGGACCACCTGTTCAGGAATTCCGAAGCTTCCGTCCCGGCAGTGACACCTGGGCCAGGTTTCCCAGGACAGACATGGGTAAGAGATTCTCCTACCATCGGCCACGTGGCTCCACCCCAGAATGACAGCCAAGGAAATGACTAGGTCTCAGAGCCGGGAAGGCTGATTAGGGTTCTGTGTCCCTTCCTCCCATCCCTCTCTTCCTTGCTGATTTTTGGGGAGAAACATCGGTGCTGCCTCTTCACTGGAAAGCTCCAATGAACAAGAGCTGAAGAGGGGGGAAGCTGCACACGCCTGTAATCAACTCCCCCGAAAAAGCAGCCCCACTTGACTAGGGTCCCGAGTCCCAGGTATAGTCAACATAGCAGAATGGAGAGGGCAATGAAATGAGTAAGAACAGTTATAGTGGAGAATATTATCTGCACCAATCTAAGTCAGCACTATTTACGCTCCAGTTCCCGGATCAATATATATTCCCTAAACATGCATAAGAAAAGCTACAAAACTACAATCCTTCTTTATAAAAAAAAGTCATGTGCCCTAACTCCCCAGGGGAGACTCAGTATGTAGAACAGGGAACAATAATTGGGTTCGTGCCCATCCCTCAGAAAAGCCATCTGGGAAAAAAAAAGATATTTTATTGATATTTTCGAAACTGTACATGAAATACCATTTTCCCCCACAAATAAAAGTATCATGTCAGGATAAATTACCTGAGAACCCCTGGGAATGTTTCACCCATTGTATGAATTTCCATGTTGGCTATTATAGGAGGACTCGGTGGGGGCAGCTGAGCCCCTCTGAGAATCCAGGAAGGTCGTTATGATTAGCCTAGTTTTGTTTGCAGACATGAGCAAAAATCCAGAGCCCCAAAAGAGATCTTACCAGAGGTTAATTAACTACTGGCAATGGGAACACCATTCCCCGCCCCACTTATAAGTCGTCCTCCTCAAACGCATAATGAAATTAAAGCGAATTAAATGTTTGTGAGACACCTGCTAAGTCAGAAATTAGGATGGCGATCTTGGGCTTCTTAGTCTGGTTGGCCCCTGCAACTGTTAGATATACTATAAAGTGGTGTTTGAGGATCTGGAGTCTAGGGGCAGACTGCCTGCCTAGACACATCCTGTCCCCACTGCTAAACAGCTGAGAGATCTCCGACAAGTGTCTCAACTCCTCTGTGCACCTTATCTCTGTGGAGAAAGAGAACCCACCTCATAGGACGGGTTGGAAGATTACATAAGTGCCAACCCTTAGCACAGTGCTCGCTAAGTGCTCAATGATCGCTAATGACTGTTTTTATTTTTTGTTAAACCTCACCTGAGATTATTTTTCCCATTGACTTTTTAGGCTGAATGAGAGAGAGAGAGAGTCGACCTGTGAGAGACATATCGATTGGTTGCCTCCAGCACTCTCCCCAACCGGGTCTGGGGATCAAATCTATAACCTAGGCATGTGCCCTTGACTGGGGGTCAAAACTATCACCCTTTGGTGTGTGGGCTGGCACTCTAACCACTGAGCACACCAGCCAGGGCAACTGTTTTTTATGTCAAAGTTCAAATATTTCCTTCGATGTGGACAGTCCCAGACTGGATGCTGCCCTTTGCTATTGAGGCACGTTCCCTCAGGGCTGGCTCAAGATCATCTTTGTTTAGCTTAGGAGGTCACTGTTGGTCGTCCCTTCCTGGATACACTTTCTCATGTAATTACTTCATTTTCAATCAGAGAAAAGTCTTCATTGGTTCTTCTATGCTGACTCCAGAATGAGCTGCCAGATGGTTTTAGCTCACAATCTTGAAAGCAGTTTTTATTTGCCTTTCAATTAATTTCCCCCTAGAGCTTGATCATCCTTCTGAAACTGCCAAGAATTGCAGATAATGTTGGTGACATCAGGAACCCGCGGCAGAGGGACCTGAGAGGCGGGCGTGGCTTTCCTCGCCCCGCCCCCACCTCTCCCAACACTTAGGGAATCAAGCTGTGTTTCCAAGGTGGGGTTGCTAGGCAAAATCTCATTGCTTATTTACCAGTAAGCAGAGCCGCTGGCAAAAACCTTGGGAGAGTCCAGATCTGACTGAGCTAATGTGTTCTTGGACTGACAAAATTGTTATCCCAGAAAAGATGGTTTGATACAATATTTGGGCAGAAGTGATAGGATTGTTGTGCGTATCTGTCCAAATCTTGTTTTCCCACTTTGTTGATTAGATGTTTTCTTCCCGTCTCCTTGTGCAAACAGTAGTATGCAAAACTATTTCCTGTGTCCCATTGATGTTAACAGTAGGAATTTTTGAAGAACTCGAAACCTGCCTTCTGTGGGGTTCATTGAATTCTCAAAATTACACATGCAATTATGTCAAAGAGAGAAATAAGCGTCATTAATCAGGAGGCAGGGGAGCCAGCTCTAAGAGGCCCCTTCGAGGAAGGTATGTATTACTATTAAATTGCTTTTATCACTGAAATGCCAATATAGGTGTATCTGGGATGGATAAAACCTTAAATCCACAAACAATAAAAATTCTCAGCTGTTCCACTCCAGGAACACCTCAATTAAAATCTTTGAAAGTTTTCTGTTCTCAAAGTCAGTGGCTTTTAACATCTATATATATAAAAGGCTAAGTGACCGACCATATGTCCATCTAACCGACCGACCAACCAGCCGGTACATATGGCACGCACTGGCAATTTAAAAACAAATGTTGACTTGCACATGCACGATACATGTGAAGCTCTCGCTGGCACCAATCACATGCGTGTGTTGCTTTCTCTCAAGTTCAAAGAGCGTGTGATGTTAAAGTTGTAAATACTTCACAAGGGAAATCATTCAAGCACTTTGAAAGTGTTTTTACCCTTACTGTGTTGTGGAGAAAGAGAACCCACCTCATAGGACGGGTTGGAAGATTACATAAGTGCCAACCCTTAGCACAGTGCTCGCTAAGTGCTCAATGATCGCTAATGACTGTTTTTATTTTTTGTTAAACCTCACCTGAGATTATTTTTCCCATTGACTTTTTAGGCTGAATGAGAGAGAGAGAGAGTCGACCTGTGAGAGACATATCGATTGGTTGCCTCCAGCACTCTCCCCAACCGGGTCTGGGGATCAAATCTATAACCTAGGCATGTGCCCTTGACTGGGGGTCAAAACTATCACCCTTTGGTGTGTGGGCTGGCACTCTAACCACTGAGCACACCAGCCAGGGCAACTGTTTTTTATGTCAAAGTTCAAATATTTCCTTCGATGTGGACAGTCCCAGACTGGATGCTGCCCTTTGCTATTGAGGCACGTTCCCTCAGGGCTGGCTCAAGATCATCTTTGTTTAGCTTAGGAGGTCACTGTTGGTCGTCCCTTCCTGGATACACTTTCTCATGTAATTACTTCATTTTCAATCAGAGAAAAGTCTTCATTGGTTCTTCTATGCTGACTCCAGAATGAGCTGCCAGATGGTTTTAGCTCACAATCTTGAAAGCAGTTTTTATTTGCCTTTCAATTAATTTCCCCCTAGAGCTTGATCATCCTTCTGAAACTGCCAAGAATTGCAGATAATGTTGGTGACATCAGGAACCCGCGGCAGAGGGACCTGAGAGGCGGGCGTGGCTTTCCTCGCCCCGCCCCCACCTCTCCCAACACTTAGGGAATCAAGCTGTGTTTCCAAGGTGGGGTTGCTAGGCAAAATCTCATTGCTTATTTACCAGTAAGCAGAGCCGCTGGCAAAAACCTTGGGAGAGTCCAGATCTGACTGAGCTAATGTGTTCTTGGACTGACAAAATTGTTATCCCAGAAAAGATGGTTTGATACAATATTTGGGCAGAAGTGATAGGATTGTTGTGCGTATCTGTCCAAATCTTGTTTTCCCACTTTGTTGATTAGATGTTTTCTTCCCGTCTCCTTGTGCAAACAGTAGTATGCAAAACTATTTCCTGTGTCCCATTGATGTTAACAGTAGGAATTTTTGAAGAACTCGAAACCTGCCTTCTGTGGGGTTCATTGAATTCTCAAAATTACACATGCAATTATGTCAAAGAGAGAAATAAGCGTCATTAATCAGGAGGCAGGGGAGCCAGCTCTAAGAGGCCCCTTCGAGGAAGGTATGTATTACTATTAAATTGCTTTTATCACTGAAATGCCAATATAGGTGTATCTGGGATGGATAAAACCTTAAATCCACAAACAATAAAAATTCTCAGCTGTTCCACTCCAGGAACACCTCAATTAAAATCTTTGAAAGTTTTCTGTTCTCAAAGTCAGTGGCTTTTAACATCTATATATATAAAAGGCTAAGTGACCGACCATATGTCCATCTAACCGACCGACCAACCAGCCGGTACATATGGCACGCACTGGCAATTTAAAAACAAATGTTGACTTGCACATGCACGATACATGTGAAGCTCTCGCTGGCACCAATCACATGCGTGTGTTGCTTTCTCTCAAGTTCAAAGAGCGTGTGATGTTAAAGTTGTAAATACTTCACAAGGGAAATCATTCAAGCACTTTGAAAGTGTTTTTACCCTTACTGTGTTATACAGGGAGATATTAGAATAAGTTTAATCAATTTATCAGTCATTGTTTTTATCAATGTTTTTTTTTTTTTTTTTTACTGTTCATCAGATTATTTATTCACTTGATTTTTAGATTCACTTGTTGATAGATGTGTATTTGTTGTTCATAATTTGTATCTTTACCTTTTTCTTCTTCTTCCTCTTCTTAAAGGATACCTTTCAGCATTTCATATAATACTGGTTTGGTGGTGATGAACTCCTTTAGCTTTTTCTTATCTGTGAAGCTCTTTATCTGACCTTCAATTCTGAATGATAGCTTTGCTGGATAAAGTAATCTTGGTTGTAGGTTCTTGCTATTCATCACTTTGAATATTTCTTGCCACTCTCTTCTGGCCTGCATGGTTTCTGTTGAGAAATCAGCTGACAGTCGTATGGGTACTCCCTTATAGGTAACTGACTTTTTTTCTCTTGCTGCTTTTAAGATTCTCTCTTTGTCTTTTGCTCTTGGCATTTTAATTATGATGTGTCTTGGTGTGGTCCTCTTTGGATTCCTTTTGTTTGGGGTTCTCTGCGCTTCCTGGACTTGGAAGTCTATTTCTTTCACCAGGTAGGGGAAGTTTTCTGTCATTATTTCTTCAAATAGGTTTTCAATATCTTGCCCTCTCTCTTCTTCTGGTACCCCTATAATTCTGATGTTGGTACGCTTGAAGTTGTCCCAGAGGCTCCTTACACTATCTTCGTATTTTTGGATTCTTTTTTCATTTTGCTTTTCCGGTTGGGTGTTTTTTGCTTCTTCGTATTTCAAATCTTTGACTTGATTCTTGCGATCCTCTGGTCTGCTGTTGGGAGTCTGTATAATATTCTTTATTTCAGTCCGTGTATGCTTAATTTCTAGTTGGTCCTTTATCACAACATCGAGGGTCTCACTAGATTTCTTAAGGATCTCAATACATTTATCGGCGGTTTCCATAAAATTCTTGAAAAATCTTATAACCGTGGTTTTGAACTCTATATCCAGTCGTTTGCTGTCCTCCATTTCTGTCATTTGTGACCTGTTTCTTTGTCTTCGCATTTTGTCTGCTTCCCTGTGTTGGTAGAGTGGTTTTGTGTGCTAGGTGTCCTACAGGGCCCAGTGGCTCAGCCTCCCCAGTTACCTGAGGTGGACACTCTTGGTGCACCCCCTTGTGGGCTTTGTGCACAGTCTTGTTGTAGTTATGCCTTGATTGTTTTAGGTGTCACTGGGAGGAATTGACCTCCAGGCCAATTGGCAGTGAGAATCAGCTGTGTCTGCAGTGGGAGAACTTCTGTGCTGAAGACACCCTTCTGGGGCAAGACTTGCTTCAGTGGGGCTTTGGTGCTCACTGAGTCTGCCCCCTGAGTGTGTTCCTTATGAATCTGAGGAGTTGTAATCTGGGTGGTCCCACTCTGACCACTGGGTACACTGGCTCTTGGATCTAAGGAGGTGCTAATTAAGCCTCTTCCTGAGGTTACCCAGCAGGAGCTATGAAGAGATATGCAGATTCCCCTTCCTTTTTTGGGGGTTTGGGGGTGCCCAGATGAGGCCCAGCTGTGAAGCAATGCAAGCTGCTGTGGGGCCTTGGGCCTTCTCTTGGAAGTTCTGGGTCTGTCTGGCCCAGCTGCAATTTGTTAGGTAGTTGTCAGGTTGTAAAGGACCCGGGCATTCATATGCAAAAGGCTTTGCAGCAGCCTGGGTGGGCGGGGTCTCGGAATCAACAGGGTGGAGCAAGCAGCTATGGCTGATTCTCAGCCCTGCCCTAAGGGGCCGCGCGTCTCAGTGTCCCGGTAATTGCTGCCAGCACCTCTGAGGGAAAGCCGCCCTCAAGTTCCGAGTTCTGCCTGCTGCCAGACCGTCCAGTTTCTCCCTGTATGAGCCCTGGGACCCCAGAGATTTCCGGAACCGGAGTTCAGAGCAGTCGGGAGCTTGTGACTCCCTCCCGATTCAAAAAGACAGCCGCGTCCTCAGGTGCCCGCCCCTTTCCGCGCGCGCCGGAGCCTCCGTACCTCTGCACTTTACTTTCGTAGCTCCTCTGAGTCTGTGTGCTCTTCTCTTTCCTTCTAGTTGTAGAATTTCCACTCAGCCAGCCTTCCTGTGGTTCTGGATGATGACCGTTCTGTCTTTTAGTTGTATTTTTGAAGTTGTTGTCGGAGGCAGCAATTTCCGGTGTTTTCCTATGCCGCCATCTTGGTCCCCTCCAAAATATTTCTTTTAATTAATTTCCTTTCAATGTGCACAAACCCGTGCACTGGGCCACTAGTTTGAAAATAATACTCTATCAACACACAAGATTTTGCATTCAAAATTCAACCAATTAAGTCAGCACATAGTTGCAAGGAACACACCAGTTTTTTAAAAAAGAAAAAGTTCCTTCATCCTGCACACAAAGTCTGTACACAAAGTGGGTGGGTAGGTGGGGGGAGGAAACTTCCGAGTCTAGGGCTGAAAAATGCTTTGTGTTGCTGTCCTAGGTGCCCAGCACTGGTCCGGCTATTGATGACAAATGTTAGTGCCGAATGACATACCACTGATTAAAAACATCACCTGAGAGAGAAGAAAGGAATATTTTTGCAGCTCCGGTATGTGGAACACACAAATATGCCAAGTGCAATGGACGGTCATTGGATCTTTGTTAGCTAAGCATTCAGAAACTATGTCACATAAGTAATCGCACTGATGTAGGAACCACCTAGAGGTCACCTTGGCTGAAGAATGATCCTTCTCTCTCGCTGAGGTGAGAAAGGCAGACCCATGGAAAGGGGGTATGTGGGGCACCACCTGATGAGCCAGATCAACAGAATAACCTCTGACAACTCGATAGATGCCCTGTCCAGCTGTTCACGCACCCAAACCCCAAATTTATTTTACCCAGATGTCAGCAGCACTTGAACAATGGCTCCACCCTAAAATGCCCCCCGCCCCGCCCCGCCATCACACAGACAAAATATTACTACAGTCACAGTGCTACAGACAGCTGAAAGGTGCTCACTCTTCTCCCTCTGCTGGCTAACAAAGGTTCAAAGTCAGAATTTGTTGGCCAAGCAGTCCACAGTAGTCAAGGCACAATATTCCACCAAACAGGATAAACGTTCCCTCCCACCCCTGATGCTTCTTCCCTAGAACCTTACCCACTACACACATGGACTCAGTCTCTTATTCTGGCCAAGGAACCAAGGACAGGGCTTTTCTCCCCTGCCCTCCTTTTGGGAGCAACTTGCCCTCAAGAAGTGAGTGCTTCTAGAAATTGCCTGTCTAATTCTGGGCTGTATTAGGAACCCCATTTGTCCAGAGATAGAAGCCATATTCTCCAGTGTCAGAGGACTAGAGTAATATTAGACTTCAACCACTGAGCCACAGTGTCTGGACCTGGGTGGCTATCTTGACATCCTGATAGACTTGTCCTCTTTGTACCTCACTCAAGTTTCATACAAATGTCTCAAGGAAATTTCAGTTTCTAAGTGTGTATGAACTGTAGACAAATAAATGAATACGTAACCCATCTGTGTTTATTCATCTATCATTCACCTTCCATTATTAAGGGTAGCCTTGTTCTTTAATTTGATTAGAATGAATTTGATTAGAATGTGGGTTTGATTAGAATAATCAGACAGAAGCTTATTTAGATTACTGAACACACATGATGAATATCATTGTGGTTAGTTAATTGGTACATTTTTTTCCTTTTAAAAGAATTAACTTATATATAAACCTTTTAACAGAGTTTAATGTAATGACCAAAGTATACGTTCATCTTTCATGAAATGACTGGGCTGTTTAGCTATGCAAATGAGAGCAGCTGTGGGCATCACGTGCTCCACGCGATAACGTAGTAAAGAGTGGTCTACCCTTAGGTAGGGTTGCATCTCTGCAGATAATATTTTCTTAGAAAAGTATTCTTTTTAGAATATAGTTTTAGATGACTTCATCCCTGCAAAGTATTTAGCAGGGATGTTCATGGGCTCATTGGAAAAGTTCTCCGCAGAGGACCAGAAACAAGGAGAGCAGAAAAGGACATCGAGGCCTCCTGATGCTCCCCTCAGGCTGGAAGAAAGATTAGCAAGTGGGATTGGACCAATGCTGGTGACACTCAGCCTAGAGTGTCCTGTTCATGACCCTCAAGGATGCTGTTTAAGGAACGACACCACCCTATTGTCAAGTTGTGAGGGAATTAAAGGAATGAGATGACTGGGCACTGTCACTTTAGAGGACACTGGTCATTCCTTTTGTCTGCCCATCATCTTAATCCCCTTCTTTGCTTTGGTGAAAGACAGAGAACTCTTCCCAATGCAGAAGCTGAAGGATGCCGGCTACCCACTTTCTCAGCCTCCCCACTGCAAGGACACAAGCATGCCACCAGGTTCCCCCAGCCGTGGAGACCTAAGTCAGGCTTTAAACCAGACACAAGTGTCCTGGCCAGTGTGGCTCAGTTGGCTGGAGCATCGTCCCATGCACTGAAAGGTGGAGGGTTCCATTCCTGGTCAGGGAATGCCCAGGTTGTGGGTTTGATCCTCAGTCAGGGTGTGTGTGTGTGTGTGGGGGGGGGCAATTGATCGATCTCTCTCTCTCTCTCTCTCCTTCCTCTCTCTAAAAAATATAGATAAACCAGACACCAGGGAGGCAGATGTGACAGACTTGGTCCTGAAGTATTCATCTGATGATGAATACTTTCTGTGTGTTTTCCTCTCCCTCTTTTCTCTCTCCTGTATCCCAAGGGCTTTTTCTAACTGAAGGATGGAGATCCTCAGAGGCATGCCTTCAGGACCACGTTTTCCTTGCCCCGAGGGCTAGGGTTGGAGACAGACTAGCCACTCATCCTGGGGAGGAAGGAACTGCATCTCCATAGGGTCTTCCAAGTGGGCCCTGCTGGCTGTGCAGGCAGACACTGCGGTGGCTTCTTCCAGGACCAACCAGCCTGTGGCATGATTTGGGTCATTGTTCTCAGCTGGCTGCCTTCCAAGTGTGGGTCTCCAACCATCCCAAGGATTTGGTAACGATCCAATATCCTTCTTAAAAGCTTTCTTTTCTGCGTAAATCACAATAGTTGGTTTCTCACGATTCAGCCAAGCTGCCTGCCCACAAGTGCGTCTTCTGGAGGTAGGGAAAGCTGACTTTGGCTACTTGGAGGCAGGTCAGGGTCACAGCCCACCCTGTGGCCGGTTTGAAATTCTGCTTCAAGATCAGCCAGAACTGTAACCAGATCTGATTTAACCACTTGAATGTCTCCGACATTCCTAATCTTCAGAAGAGTCTTATAAAAAATTATAGCTCATTTTGGCTGTGGTGCGGAAGGAGCTGTGTCCATTCCTGGGATGGGCAGTACAGGAGGAGCAGTGCCAGCCTCCTCCCAGTAGCGACCCCCGACTGAGGCAGAGGGCTCTGCCCCTGCAGGAGGGACCGGCAGCATTGCCAAGAGAAGTTGGTGGTTAGAGCAGTGATTGGCAATCCAGAGGAGTTAATGGGGAACACAGGCTGTGGCCAGGACAGCCATGGGTGACATCCCCTACACGTCTAGCGGGCAGGGGACTTTGGACAGGAGAGCTGGGGAGGGGCCTGCTGCAGGACCAGTGGAGCAGCCGGGATTTGGGATCAATATAGATGAAAGAGAAAAAATTCACAAGTACAATTAGTGGCACGTTAGTGGTGGAATTCTTGGGATGATGGATTTTCAGGGGACTTTATTTGCTTCATTGTACTCTTCTGTGTTTCCCAAGGTCTCCACAATGACCATGTATTCTCTTTGTAATGTTTGTAATGGAAGATGAGGAAAAGGAGGTGGGGTGGGAGAGGAGAAGAGGAAGAGGAATAATGAGAAGAAAAGGGAAAGAGAAAACAATGAACATGCTCACAGACACCACGTGGCTCCCTCCAGAAATAGCACAATGCCCTTGAAAATCATACAATTTGTCTTCCTTTCTTTGGGAAAGGGGTGACGGCCATGCCCTTGAGGGAAAACCAGAAGAATGAGCGTAGATATTCCCCACAGTAAAGTAAGAGAGATGGGCCTTGTCTGAGCCTTTGTGATCCCAGGGACGTTTGCCAAAGGTGGTGGTGGGAGCTGGGAGGGAGCCTCGTTCCAATTCAGTCATGGCAACCTGCTCGCTGCCAGGGCCACCTCCTCTTCCTACAGAAACCTGCACCTCCCTCCTGAGCGAAGTGCCGGGAGCCTGCTGTTGGCAAGCACTTGCCTTCCCTCTCCGTCTTGTGTATAATGCTGGTTATTTTTGCACCTTACCCTCTAAAGAGACTGGATCATTTATTGGTGCCCAGATACAGCACCAGCCCATGCTTATCAATTGGTGGCTTCCCACATGCACCCCCACTGGGGCTGGGGATCGAACCTGCAACCCAGTAAGGCGCCCTTGACCAGGAATTGAACCTGCAACCTTTGGTGCATGGGCTGACGCTCTAACCACTGGGAAACACAAGCCAGAGGCTTCTGGGCCTGTTAAAAAGGCTGTCCTATCTGCTTGGATGTCCTTCCCCTTGTCATGCTTCCCAAACTCTTGTTTATTCCTCAAAACACAATTCCACTGTTGCCTCCTGCAGGAAGCCCTCCACCCTCTGGTTAAGTAACAGGGCCCTCCTCCCGGCTGTCTTGGTTCCTGGCATGTTCCCCTGTCGATCAACCAGCTCCTCCTGGTTTGCTGTTTACCTGCTTGTGTGTCGCACTATCTTTGCATCCTGGGTGCCCTCCATGGCGCGTTTTTTCTACACCTGCGCCCTCTTTTTTAGCACCCAGAGAAAATATGAGAGTAACTGTTTAAGGTAAACTATTTTATGAAGGATATAAGACAAAACTCTTCATCCAACAAGAGATAAACTGCCAGGATTTTGTAACGTGGAATGCTAGGCAGAGCACATGTGATGGAGAGGTGCAGGGATGCACATCCCACACACGCACAAGATCTGTACTTCTTGGACTGAATATTAATACCACAGGCACTGAGTCAAGGAGAGAGTCTTGACTATTTGAACATGGCCACTGACACGAGAATAAAAATCACATATGTGTACTCTGGAAAGTTACACTGGAGCTCCTGAAAGTTATTTTTTATAACCCTGTTTAGATCCTAACACCCTGGGAAGAGACGGGTCAATCTGTGAGGATGTTCGTGGTTGTCACACAATTGGAGGGACACTCCAGGCATGTAGTGGGTAGAGGCGCTTCCTGTAATACAAGACTTAGTGTCACAAATCAGAGAATCATCCCAAATTTAGCATGAGTTATCAATGTCCCACGGACAAAATTTATGTTTATAATACCTAAGCTGAGAACTCCCTTTTATACATAAACACACATACACACACACACACACACACACACACACACACACCTGTTTGGTACTGCTTCAATATAGGCTGAATTTTACAAGAATATGATTCCTGCGTAAAGTGGTGCGGAAGGAGCTGTGTCCATTCCTGGGATGGGCGGTACAGGAGGAGCAGTGCCAGCCTCCTCCCAGTAGCAACCCCTGACTGAGGCAGAGGGTTCTGCCCCTGCAGGAGGGACCGGCAGCATTGCCAAGAGAAGTCGGTGGTTAGAGGAGTGATTGGCAATCCAGAGGAGTTAATGGGGAACACAGGCTGTGGCCAGGACAGCCATGGGTGACATCCCCTACACGTCTAGCGGGCAGGGGACTTTGGACAGGAGAGCTGGGGAGGGGCCTGCTGCAGGACCAGTGGAGCAGCCGGGATTTGGGATCAATATAGATGAAAGAGAAAAAATTCACAAGTACAATTAGTGGCACGTCAGTGGTGGAATTCTTGGGATGATGGATTTTCAGGGGACTTTATTTGCTTCATTGTACTCTTCTGTGTTTCCCAAGGTCTCCACAATGACCATGTATTCTCTTTGTAATGTTTGTAATGGAAGATGAGGAAAAGGAGGTGGGGTGGGAGAGGAGAAGAGGAAGAGGAATAATGAGAAGAAAAGGGAAAGAGAAAACAATGAACATGCTCACAGACACCACGTGGCTCCCTCCAGAAATAGCACAATGCCCTTGAAAATCATACAATTTGTCTTCTTTTCTTTGGGAAAGGGGTGACGGCCATGCCCTTGAGGGAAAACCAGAAGAATGAGCGTAGATATTCCCCACAGTAAAGTAAGAGAGATGGGCCTTGTCTGAGCCTTTGTGATCCCAGGGACGTTTGCCAAAGGTGGTGGTGGGAGCTGGGAGGGAGCCTCGTTCCAATTCAGTCATGGCAACCCACTCGCTGCCAGGGCCACCTCCTCTTCCTACAGAAACCTGCACCTCCCTCCTGAGCGAAGTGCTGGGAGCCTGCTGTTGGCAAGCACTTGCCTTTCCTCTCCGTCTTGTGTATAATGCTGGTTATTTTTGCACCTTGCCCTCTAAAGAGACTGGATCATTTATTGGTGCCCAGATACAGCACCAGCCCATGCTTATCAATTGGTGGCTTCCCACATGCACCCCCACTGGGGCTGGGGATCGAACCTGCAACCCAGTAAGGCGCCCTTGACCAGGAATTGAACCTGCAACCTTTGGTGCATGGGCTGACGCTCTAACCACTGGGAAACACAAGCCAGAGGCTTCTGGGCCTGTTAAAAAGGCTGTCCTATCTGCTTGGATGTCCTTCCCCTTGTCATGCTTCCCAAACTCTTGTTTATTCCTCAAAACACAATTCCACTGTTGCCTCCTGCAGGAAGCCCTCCACCCTCTGGTTAAGTAACAGGGCCCTCCTCCCGGCTGTCTTGGTTCCTGGCATGTTCCCCTGTCGATCAACCAGCTCCTCCTGGTTTGCTGTTTACCTGCTTGTGTGTCGCACTATCTTTGCATCCTGGGTGCCCTCCATGGCGCGTTTTTTCTACACCTGCGCCCTCTTTTTTAGCACCCAGAGAAAATATGAGAGTAACTGTTTAAGGTAAACTATTTTATGAAGGATATAAGACAAAACTCTTCATCCAACAAGAGATAAACTGCCAGGATTTTGTAACGTGGAATGCTAGGCAGAGCACATGTGATGGAGAGGTGCAGGGATGCACATCCCACACACGCACAAGATCTGTACTTCTTGGACTGAATATTAATACCACAGGCACTGAGTCAAGGAGAGAGTCTTGACTATTTGAACATGGCCACTGACACGAGAATAAAAATCACATATGTGTACTCTGGAAAGTTACACTGGAGCTCCTGAAAGTTATTTTTTATAACCCTGTTTAGATCCTAACACCCTGGGAAGAGACGGGTCAATCTGTGAGGATGTTCGTGGTTGTCACACAATTGGAGGGACACTCCAGGCATGTAGTGGGTAGAGGCGCTTCCTGTAATACAAGACTTAGTGTCACAAATCAGAGAATCATCCCAAATTTAGCATGAGTTATCAATGTCCCACGGACAAAATTTATGTTTATAATACCTAAGCTGAGAACTCCCTTTTATACATAAACACACATACACACACACACACACACACACACACACACACACCTGTTTGGTACTGCTTCAATATAGGCTGAATTTTACAAGAATATGATTCCTGCGTAAACTGCGAAAAGCCTGAATTTTGATTAGTTGGAGCCTTACCAAGGATTGTTCTCCATTTTCCGTATCACTGACGGGGAAGTCCCTAGCGGCATCTTAGTCATGGATCCGATGCACCTGACCAGCCTACGTTGGGAACTACGACATTCTACATATAGATGCAAGGGTTCCTCTGCTTCAGAAGGTCCCCTGGGGGTTCATGACCGAGCACCTATTACTGAAACATGTATTATTTATTGTAAGTGACTTTCCTTTTTTTTTCTCCTTCATATTGTAGCTAGAAAATAGTGTTGAATTTTTCAAAATTAGCTGTGTAGGTAAGTTGCACCATCCTATATAATAAAGAGCTAATATGCTAATTAGACCAGATGGTGGAATGACCTTCTGGAATGAACTTTCGGAACGACCTTCTGGAATGACCAGTGGGTGGGGCTGTGAGGCAGCTGGGGCTGTGAGGGCCGAGCCCCTTGCAGGAATTTCATGCATTGGGCCTCTAGTCTAATATAAAATTCATTTCAATGTGGTAAAAGGTCATGAATAAGGATTGGTACAAAAGGTGGTGTTGGACACAATACAATATAAGCATGATGTATTTTAGAATTGCACACCTGAAACCTATATACTTTGTTAACCAATGTCACCCCAATACAATCAATAAAAATGCATTCACCAATTTTGAAAAAAGGGTGGATATTGGGTATTACAGGGTTGAGCACCACTGGATACAATTAAACTGTGTATTAAGGAGCTTCTGGAAGTTTTTTATGACCCTGTTGAGAAATCTATAGAATTACACTACAGGCATTGCCTAATGAGATGAAGGTTCCTGAGCAGAGAAAGGCCACATGCAATAATCATCAGTGGACAGCTCCCCTACTAAAAAGCCCTTTCATCAAAATAATGACATTTCAAAGGTTAAGACTGTTTTTTGTTCCACTGACATTTATTCGCATATGGTACTCCTTTTGGTTTCAAGGTCATTTTCTATATCAAAATGTATGAGGTCATATCTAATGATGCTCATCCATTCACCAGGTCTGGGTACCATGCCCTGAGCTCTAGACACAGCTGACTGGTCAGACTGGATCCCTTCCCACAGAGCTCTCGGGCTGATGGGCACAGCGACCATCGAACGCCTTTTGGTTTCAAGGTCATTTTCTATATCAAAATGTACAAGGTCATATCTAGTGATGCTCATTCATTCACCAGGTCTGGGTGCTATGCCCTGAGCTAGACACTGCTGACCGGTCAGACTGGACCCCTTCCACAGAGCTCTCGGGCTGATGGGCACAGCGAGCATCGAACACATACCTCCTATCAGAGAAATGAATGCTATTCTGGGGGTGTGCACGGTGTGATGGAACGGGGAACAGGTGCTGGCCACACTGAGGAGTGAATAAAACCTCCCTGAAGAACTGACACCTACCCTGAGAGCAGGAGGAGGATGCGGACGGTTGGAAGCACCGTAAACATCACATGGGAAAGTTTGGAAGTGACAGGCTGTGACGTGTTCAGTGCACATGCACAGGCCTTTCAACTTCCCCTGTGGAAACAGATTTCTCCTCAAATATGATCCTCAAGGACCTTACTCCGGGAAAGAGTGCTAACTGTGACAAACTTTTAAATGTTTGGTCCATATGAGCTTTCCACAAAATCTGATCAGTGGGCTCGTTTTCTGTTGTTTCCCTAATCATAAGAGAGAATTTGAATTTAAGACATTTTAAAGAAAGCTTATTAAAACTAAAGGGCTGTGATAATTAAAAAAAATAGAAGTCCGGCTGGCATGGTTCAATGGTTGAGCGTCGACCTATGAACCAGGAGGTCATGGTTTGACTTCCGGTCGGGGCACATGCCCAGGTTGTGGCAGGCTTGATTCCCGGTGTGCTAGAGGCAGCCGATCAATGATTCTTGTCATTGATGTTTCTATCTCTCTTTCTCCCTCTCCCTTCCTCACTGAAAGAAAAAAAGTAGAAAAGATGGAAAGCATTTCCTAGGCAGAGGGCGATCACAGCAGCCCTCCGCTCCCCGGGAGAGGCTCCCAGAAGCAGGTGGCACCTGTCTGTATGGCCATCTGGACAGGCCCTCTTCCTTCTCTCCCATGAAGAAGAGGTTGAAGCACCTCCAAAGGGTAGGCGGGGGAGAAATAAACCTAACAGAAATGCAGAATCAAAGGACTGAGGATAATTAAAAATTTTAAAAGCGGAGTGAAGCAAGAAGCAAAGAGAAAAAAGAAAGCCAAAGAGAAAGTTGTAATAACCCTGAGAGAACACCACATGGCATTTATATGTCATGCATTTCATTTTAAACGTTGCTATTTGCTTTCTTGTTAGCTTTGCTGCCAACTCTGTTACGGTACTCAGTAAAATTCATTTAAAAAAATCACACAGAAGCTTTCTGTACTCTATTCTTAAAATCAAACATAGATTCCTTTCCTTTTTTTTAACTGCATGATAATATATCTATATCTATATCTATATCTGTATCTGTATCTGTATCTGTATCTGTATCTATAACTATATCTATACCTATATCTATATCTATTTATAATGAACTCTTCAAACTAAACTGCAAAGCAGTGTTAAATTAGAAGAGAAAGTCCTGATAACCAATAGGGGATGCCCAATGCATTGGTTTGTACCAACTTGGCAGTAAAAGGGAACATGGGGGGAGGTGGATAGGTAGACAGACAATATTAATAATAATAACTTAACATGAGCCCTTTCAACCATTCCCCAGGCTCCGGTAAAAGATTGTTGATGTTTACAGTAAAATTTACTTCTGACAAGGAGTGGAAAAAACTAACTTAGGGGACATTGCTCCATCTAACTGGGCCAGTTTTCTTTTGGGAAGAATGCCTAGGAACACTGAGGCTTTATAAAAATACTAGAGGCCTGGTGCACGGAATTTGTGCATGGTGGGGGCGGGGTCCCCTCAGCCCAGCCTGCACCCTCTCCAATCTGGGACTTCTTGAGGGATGTCCAACTGCCGGTTTAGGGATCCCCCCGGGGATCAGGCCTAAACCTGTAGTCGGACATCCCTCTCACAATCCGGGACCGCTGGCTCCTAACTGCTCACCCGCCTGCCTGCCTAATCGCCCCTAACTATACCCCCTGTTGGCCTGGTTGCCCCCAACTGCCCCTCCCCCCCCACCGGCATGGTCACCCCATGCAGCCTGCTGTTCAGTCGTTTGGTTGTCCCTCACTAATCCCCCTGCCGGCCTTGTCGCCCCACGCAGCCTGCTGGTCATTACTGTTACTGTGATGGCGTCCCGGACAATTTGCATATTCCTCTATTATTAGTATAGATGAACTGGCCCATGTGTTCAAGATCTAGTAAGAGCACCCACAGGCTGAAAGGCAACCCCCAAGCAGCTAAAATAAATTCCTTCTCATTCTTTTATCTTCTTTTTACTAGAATCCATGTATGTAGTGGAATATCATGGACACATCCGCGTAAACAGTTGTAGCCCATTAAGTGCAGCTAAGAAAGCAAATACAACTTCCTCTCTTGCACAGACAGACTGGCAGGGGTACACTCAGACCTTCTGTATTCTTCTTGAGTCATGACCAATGCAACTTCTCCTCCGGGGGCAATGACTGGTGATGGGAGTTGAGTCCCAGCCCCAAGCCCTTCCACCCAACAGGTAGGACTGAGAGCAGCAGCAGCAAACATCTCTTCTTCACTTGGGTTTGTCAGGGGTGCTGCATGGGTGTGTGAGAAGGAATCTAGTCCATCTCTCTCTCATCCCCAATGAATTCGCAATCAATGAAGTATTTACTGAACACTTCCAAAGTGCTTAGCGCTGAGCAGAGGTACAGGGAAAGAAAGACATAGTAGCCCTTAGTTTTAAGCCCCTCATGCTTTACTTAATGAGAACAACTCATTAGCAACATAAGACAGGTGCATCACCGAAGATGCACGCCATGTCAAATACACAAGCTAGAATCCACAGTCCCTCCTCTGAGCTTCCACAGCTGACAGGTGCCTGTCATAGCCATGTTCACCACTTATTGAGTGCTGACAGCATGCCAGGCATTGCTCACAAGCATCAGCTAATTACCGAAAGAGGTAGCTACGGATTGTATCCCCATTTTTCAAACGAGGAAACTGAGGCACAGCCTAAGGTCACATGACTTAGGCACTGAGGCAGTGTGACCTCAGAGGCTGCCTACCCCAGCCATTGGTCTTTTTTTTTTTTTTTAATCCTCACCCGAGGATATTTTCTCATTGATTTTTAGAGAGAGTGAGAGAGAGAGGGAAAGACAGGGAGAAATATCAATGTCAGAGAAACACATTGATTAGTTGCCCCCTGCACGAGCAGAACCCTGACCAGGGAAGAGCCTGCAACCAAGGTACATGCCCTTAACTGGAATCGAACCTGGGACCCTTTGGTCTGCAGGCCGACTAGCCACTGAGCCAAACTGGCCAGGGCGACATTGGTCTCTATGCATGCCTGTTTCCTTCTCGGGTGAGAAGACTATCTCTTGTTTACTGCCACATATCCCAGTGCTGCCACTGCAGAAGGCGCTATTTGATAATTGCTCATTAAACTGAGCTGGGAAGGGGATGAAGGAAAAGCTGTGAGGGGAATTGGAGAGGGAATCATTGCAGGGTGAATAAAGGGATTTCAGAGCAGCGGCAAGGCAAGGGGGAACCCAGATGTCACCAGCATGCAGAGGCCCAAGGTGGCCTGGCATCCGGCCACCTCCCTCCCAGTAGCTCTGCTGCAGTGCCAGAGCTGGAGCAGGATGGGCATAAGCAGGGGGCATGGCAGGAGGTGAGGACAGGAAGGGGGCAGGTGCCAGAGGGAGGCACAGAATGGGGCCCTGCCTCTTGCCTTTGCCCCCAATGTAACAGAATGGCAGCTATCGGAGCAGCTAAAACATAAGGGACAATCAACTAGCAAGTTAGCCAGTGCTGTCTTTGTGGCCCATAGAAGCTGGAGAAGAAAAAAGAAACAGAGAAGAACAAGTGTTGGTGAGGCTGTGGAGAAATTGGCACCATTGAGCATCGCTGGCGGGAATGTAACAGGGTGCAGTGCTGTGGAAAACAGTACGGCAGTGCCTCAAAAAGTTAAACATAGACATACCATATGATCCAGTAATTCCACTTGTAGGTTTATCCCAAAGAACTGAAAGCAAGGACCTGAACAGATTTTTCACACCCGTGTTCATAGCAGCATTATTCACAGCAGCCAAAAGGTGAAGCAAGCCAAGTGTCCATCAACAGATAAGTGGATAAACGAAATGTGGTTCATACATACAAGGGAATATCATTCAGCCTTAAAAAAGAAGGAAGTTCTGATGTGCTGCAATGTGCATGAATCCTTAAGGACATTATGCTGAGTGAAGCAAGACAGACACAGAAGGAAAAACACTATGTGAAGTATCTGGAGCAGTCCCATAAATAGAACAACGGTGACTGGGGCTGAGGGCATGGGGGAAATAAGTTATCATTTAATGGGTACGGACTTTCAGTTTTGGAAGATAAAAAAATTCTGGAGATGGGTGGTGAGGATGTTTGCAGGACAAGGTGAATGGACTTAATGCCACTGAACTGTATATTTTTAAACAACTAATATGGTAAATACACAAGCCATGTCAAATACACAAGCTAGAATTTTATGTAATGCATATTTCACCACAATAAAAAGTTAGGGATAAAGAAAAAGCGGAAGCAGGCTTTATAGCACCCCAGTAACTCCTGGGGTTGCCTTAATTGAGAACCTCTTTGAAACTATGTGACTATGGCCAGGACAAAATGTTAATTCCATGGGGGAAAAGAGCCCCCCAAACAACATGGGAACAGTGCTGATGGGAAAAGCCAGCGTTGCTCTATCTTTTTGTACTCAACTTTTTCTGAGGATAGGAATCCTTTTTGAACATAAAAAAAAATTCCTCAATCCCCACAGAACAATGGAACCTTTGGTATCCAGTGATTGTGAAAACATATCAAGAAGAAAGATACTATCACCTTTTAAAATGAACTTAAGTGACGACAACCCCACTCTATACATTTGGAAAAGGGCAGCACATGTGTGAAGGAGACATAGTCTCTATTCTCTCTACCAGCAATGCTAGATGCACGAAAGGATTCTCGGGTCCTTTAAAATAGCACTTCAGGCCCCTGGGGACCCACCGCCCACAGAGGGAGAACCACAGCTCTATACTAACGAGAGGCTAAAACTCAGCAATAAACTCCAAGACACAGTTCAAAACCATTAGGTCAAAAATGCTGTGATACACAAATGCAGCACTTCTCAGAAAATAAAAAGCAAAGCATTTCCCCCCAGAATTACAGAGTGTATTTCTCCGACGTAGGCTGGATCCATGCCAGCAGGCAGCCCTCCCTTATACAAAGCCACCAGAGCCCGCTCAGCAGTGTGACCAGGCTGTGCCTGGCAGGTTGGCACCTCCCAAGGGAGCTGCCTCTTTGGAGTAAAGGGCCCCAAACACTGGCTCGCCTCCCAGTAATGATGTATTCTAATCATTTTCCCTTTCCTAAAGCGAAAAGTTCCAAAGCTACTTTTTATAGATTCCCGACACACCAGTCATTTAGAAACGTGCCACCTAGTGTAAGCCCTAGTGGATCGTATAACAGCTCCGTGATGGGCAGACGCGACTCTACAAAGGCATCTCTCAATTTTTAGGAACCTCAGGTTCTGGAAGCTACACTAGAATGGTTTATTACTTGCTTGGCTGACACAAGTAGCATGGGGCTAGATATAAGAGAAAAACCTGTTGTTGTTGTTTTACATTGATAAGTGTAATTTTTTAAAAGTAGAGTTCTCTAAGAGGGCAAAGGATATTATTCTACTTGTAGCCCTGCACACAAATCCATGCGCCAGTAGCTCGCTGCCACCCTCCTGTAGCTCTCTGCCTGCTGCTCCCCCCTCCTGTAGTTCCCCTTGTCCCCCCCTCATAGCTTGCTGCCCTGCTCCCTCCTGTAGTTCTCCACCGCCCGCTTGTAGCTCGCTGCCCCACCCTCCTGCTGATCTGTGATCCGGATCTTACGTGGTCGGTCGTTACGCATCAAGGTGTAGCTCGCTGCCCCACCCTCCTGCTGATCTGTGATCAAGGTGTAATGACTATTTGCATATTTCATCTTTATATATAGGATGACATCAGCGTGCCTTGCCAAGGACCCACACTAGCCTGTGAAATGGGGTGAGGGGTGACTATGGGAAATTGTCCACCTAGTAAGGTGACTCGAGGATACTAATAGAAATGAGTGCTCATACCATTCTTGCATAAAACTTTTAACCCCAAAGTACCTGGAAGTTTTAGAAACCGGTTACCATGTGGTGTATCGAGAGCATGTGGTGGCCCCCAAATGCAAAGATATAAGCTGCTTTAATTAATCAAATCTGTGGAATCATTTCTTCAATGGGCACAACCTTGGAGAGAACGAACCCAGAAACATTCCAGAGACTTTCCTCTATGGGGTGACAGCTTCGGAGGAGCTTCTCTACCACGTTCCTGAGTTTAGGACCGAGTTAAACACCCAGTGGGAATTAAAACCTTGGCGTTGACTCCCTCAAATCCAGGTTCTCCAAACCACTGAAGCAAAGCGCGGAGGCAATCGGTGGGGCCCAGAAAAAGAAGTGTGGTGTTGAGGGCACGACCAGCTGCCTGGGCTGCCCAAGGGTTTGGCTGTGAGCTGTGTTTCCTCTTATTGTCAACAATGAGTGAGTTGTACAAAGTGTACGGAGAGTAGAGAATATTGTCAACTTCTCTCTCGGAGGTGGGTCAAAACAAGTCAGCTATCTGGATAGCACAAGCCCCTTTTAGAAGCCCACCTTCACATTAGTCACATCGTGGACATGAGCAAGGAGGCATTTAAATCCTAGATGGAGCCTGGCCGTGGTGGCTGAGTGTCGACCTATGAACCAGGAGATCACAGTTCGATTCCCGGTCAGGGCATATTCCCGGGTTGCAGGCGGCAGCTGATCAATGATTATCTCTCATCATTGATGTTTCTATTTCTCCCTCCCTCTCCCTTCCTCTTTGAAATCAATACAGATATATTAAAAAAGTAAAAAATAAATCAAATAAAAATAAATTCTAGATTGAGCTCCAGGAGTAGAGAACACTGAGCAAGAGATGTTTGCTAAGAACGACCCCGTACTGGGGAGACAGAACAGGTGCGTAGGAAAGAATCAGAGGCTATGGTCCAATTCAAAGTATCGCCGGATGACGTAAAGTTGGAAAACCCTTTGAGAGCAGACATAGGGCCAATATGAACTTGTTCTCATTTTCATCTGTCCCACGAAGACTTTCCTGAATCACCAGATGCTACCCCTGCTTTACAAGAGAAAGAAGGAAGGAAGGAGAGCGGAAAGACTCAGTCTGGCTTGAAAATCCTCGCTCTGTCCCTTATGGCCTGGGTGACCTTGGACAGGTCACCAAACCAATGTGCACCTTCTGGTCTCATACAATGAAGAGGGTGACATGGCCTTTCTGAGAGGCCGAAGACTTTCCTGAATCACCAGATGCTACCCCTGCTTTACAAGAGAAAGAAGGAAGGAAGGAGAGCGGAAAGACTCAGTCTGGCTTGAAAATCCTCGCTCTGTCCCTTATGGCCTGGGTGACCTTGGACAGGTCACCAAACCAATGTGCACCTTCTGGTCTCATACAATGAAGAGGGGAACATGGCCTTTCTGAGAGGGTTGTTGCACAGCTTCCTCTCAGCAAAGCCCACAACCAGCGTCTGGCATAGACTAAAACCCTGAAGCAGATTTGCATCTTATCTCTAGACTTTGAGACGGAGGTGCCATAGTATTCAGTCTGACCTCAGTCCAATCCTCTTGGACAAATGACAAATCCGAGTCTCCCTGCAAAATTCCCGACATGCAGAGGTTTACGAGTGACTCCTCAGAATTCCACACCCTTTCTGGGGCACTCGCGGCCCACCACCTGGCATCCCCTCACACTTGTTTAGGCACAACCCTCATGTGCATAACTCATTCCTCAATGAACACTTCCACTCCTATTAGGACTGGAACATTGTACCCACAGAGCTGAAAAGAACACCCTGTTTCCAAATCAGGAGTTTTGATCTTCTGAAATAATAATCTTTTAAAGTGAACCCCACTGCTGCTGGGAGCTAGCTCAAGACTCCTTGTGAGAAACAGAAGCCTCCTGCAAATGTGTCCTTCAAATCTCTCCTCCACTCACGCCAGGCCCATGGCAGAGGCCTCCAGGAGTCCTTGGCTTCCACCGCCAGCCCCTTCCTGCAGTCCAAAGTGATGGACGAGCCCACTAATTGAGCATCATTAGCAGATTGAGATCGTAGTCACCGGGTCTTAAGCACTTGGCAGGCTCCAAAGTCCCCAGGGAATCGTGGCACCAATAAACTTGGCATAATGTGTGATTATGTGTCAGCTACACCCAGGCTCCTTCGGCTCCAGAGGCAAATGAACATTTCTGCGGTGTCCTTGGGGGAAAAGGCCAAGGAAAGAAAAGGAAAAGAGTGTCCCTTCGTTACAGAGGTACGATCAGAAAGCCCGCTGACTCGCCAGAGAAAAAGGGGCAGCTGCTTCCCAGCAGAGGCCAAAGTCCAGCTCAGAGCAAGACAACGGGATCCAGTCCAACATCAAACCAGTTTTCCTGCAGCATCCTCTCAGGTGACAGTTGGCCTGGCCCCGCAAAGGAGCCAGCCCACAGCAGGGGACACAGAGGCTGCCCGCTCCCCAAATCTGCTTTGGGACCCAAGATCAACCCTGCGTCATCCCAAACCATCATCCTTCACCGCCAACCGCCCAGATTGCACTTGGAAACCTAGGAGGAAGGACTTTTACTGTGTTTTACGTAAATACTTAAAAATCATCTCCACGAATTCGAACGGTATATTCACAACAACTCCACGTTGGATCCATGGCGTGGGCTCCTACCTCTGACAGTAAAGATTAGTGGCCCACCTGGACGAGGAGGCAGGATTACTGGTCTGGGTCCAGGCTGTGCCACCAACTCACTGAGTCGCTTCAGGCAAGTCACTGAACAAACCGCAGGTTCCAATCGTTGGGTGTGACATGAGTCTCATGGGAGTCGTGTTCCCCAAAGAGCCATCGACAGGCCTTCTGTTCTAAATGCTAGGATGCTTGTCGCCCGACAGTGAGCCCAGGAATAGTCCCAGGGAATGGGCACAGGAGATTACTAGTGCTCACCAGTTTCCCACCTCCGCCCCTTCCTGGAGATCAAACAAAACATTTCAGGCCCCTTTGTGGTTGGGTGGGTCCACGTGACTAGTTCAGGCCAAAGGGCTGTGACTGGAGGCCAAAGCCCTTAAGAGCCAGTGTGCGATGCCTAGCTGCTCCCCCCATCTCCCCCCTGACCCACAAACCCATTAAAGCCTGGAGAGCTGCCTGGGCTGCAGCAGACCCTGGCAGAGGGTTATTTGTTACCATAGCATCATCCAGTCTCCCCTAAGTGATTCAAGGACCCCAAAGGTCACCTGATTTACGACAAATGGAGGGAGAACAGCTTCCCAGTAAGTGGCCGGTGTGGCTAGCGGCTGTCATTTGTTTCCCCCAACTTCTTCGCCGACAGAATTCAAATTTAGCTCATCACAGGGATGTGGTCAGCTCCAGAACTGTGACATAACAAATCAAATGGGTGTTGCTTTTTTAAGCATCTGCATTGCTGATCATTTGTTGTACAGCAATAGAAATACAATGCAGCAGGGTGAGATAGTGAAAAGTCCCTTTGTCATCAAAGCTAAAGCTACATCCTCTGATGAGCTTATCAGCAATAAAGTGGAATTTTAATCTCCATATGTTTATTTCTATGTTTATTTCTCAATTAGTTCTGAGCTTCAGAGGACAAATTCACTTTTTTTCACTCCATGCTAACCCCAAGCACTTTGTGACTCTGTAGCCAGAAGCATTCCTACACAATACAGACACCCTCAGCAACTCTTTAAAATGAGGCTCAGATGTGGTAGAAGGACCCAAATCCTGTCACTTCAGAATGTAGACAGCTGGAAGAGTGACTTTATATTTTATCTTTACTCCACAAAAAAATCCTCTCTATCCCCAAAAAACCACAACAGATGAAGGGAAAGGCTTAACAGTCACTGAGCAGGCGAGAAAACAAAAACAATGAACCTTCTCCATGGGAACCAGAAATCCCAACCCCAAGTTTTGTTGTTTTCAGTTCTCAAATAATCACCCAAGAGTAACTGGCCTTTTAGATGTAGCTTAAATGAATGGCAAGGAGCCGGGAGATTTTCTAGCAAGGCCGCATGCAGCAAGCCAAATTGCTGTTTGCATCCCCAGGAAGTGTGCTTCTATGGCTCCTGGATCTCATCATCCCTGACAACAGCGCCCTCCACTGGGCTGCAAATGCCTACCTTGTATGCTGCTAATTCCATAATACACCACCCTCAGCTTCCTGGAACTGAGTGGGCATCAGCATAAAAATGAAATGTGAGCCCTAACCGGGTTGGCTCAGTGGATAGAGCGTCGGCCTGCAGACTGAAGGGTCCCAGGTTCAATTCCGGTCAAGGGCATGTACCTTGGTTGCGGGCACATCCCCAGTAGGGGGTGTGCAGGAGGCAGCTGATCGATGTTTCTCTCTCATCGATGTTTCTAATTCTCTATCCCTATCCCTTCTTCTCTGTAAAAAATCATAAAATATATTTAAAAAACAAACAAACAAACAAACAAAAAAACGAAATGTGAGATTTTTGAGGCTGTCCCAGTGCCCGTTGAACTGAGCATTGAGAGGCAGCTTTCAGGGGAAGGAGAGCAGTCCTCTCCTTGAAGTTCAAAATACATTAGGGGAAACGAAGTCCCCAAATTTGGTAGCAGGTGTCATCAAATTAGTGCAACCTCTTTCCTTGATTAGAGTACAGCCCCTCATTTTTTTTTTATAAAAAAGAATTTCAAAAGCTTGTAGTCTAATCAGTTTTTTCTACAAATAAAGACACCATGATCTAGAGAAATGACTTAAATATAAAAATGCTGGATTTTGAATCCTGTTCTTCTGAGTGTTTGCTCCGCCAGATTTACTGTTCTCTAGCTGTGAGGGCTAGAAGGGCTCCTCTGAGAACTGTTCCTGGAGGCAGGGTTGCCCTGTCTGGTTCAGGCAGACCTGAACCTCTGAGAAGCAGAGAAACTTGAGCTCTGGCGGTTTCCATGGTGACCACTGAGCCGGGTGCATGCTCTAAAGAGGCTGGCTGACTAGCCAGCACTTAGGGAGCAAAGGTTGTGGGGCATTCCAGGAAAAACCCACATGCCGCTGAGCTGCTCGGATGACATGTGAATGGGCGGCTACCCTGCCAACAAACACTTCATTCAGGAGACAGACACACAGCTCTCTGAAGTCTACGTGTCTGGCCCCATGCCAGGCTCTTTTCCATACATTATTTCATTTAATCATTACCAAACGTTATAAAGCAGATTAGAATTCCATCCCCTTTTGCTAAGGAGTAAACCGAGGCAGCTCACTCTCACGCGGGATCACTGAGCTTATAAAGGTGGCTCTAAGCCTTATTCATCCACTCTGACAAACTGAAACTCTTCTAACAAAACTAAAATAGGGAACTCCCTGAGTCTTCTAAAGAAAAGCTGGTCATGATTGTTTGTCTCAGAGGGAAGAACAAGTTCAGATTTAGAGCTAACCACTGATCTATCTTTCCCATCATTGCTAGATTCTGAAAAAGATCTCAAAGTGTCATCTTAAAATATTAAGTCATGAGAAAAATTCCCTAAAGAAGGGTTGGAACACTTGAACATTAGGTCAATAATGAGAAAAAGAGCAGCAATGACCCTACACCAAAGCAAAGCAGGTGTTCTGTGAAATCATATGGATAGGTGTGAGTTAGAACCCCAGTCCAATCACATCTATGTCACATGACTGTCATTGATGCCAGGAATGCCATATTTAGTAAATAACTTTTGCTTGAGTTGAGACTTTTGTTCCTTGTTTAAAGGTAAGTATTCTTAAGAGGAAAAATAACCCCACTAACACAATAGCAGTCATCAGCACCTTAGTTTGAATTAGCACATCAGTGTCCTATTGCTGAGGGAACACAGCAGTGGAAGGAGAAAGAGGGAGGGGCCACGGGGAGACAGATACAAAGCACGAAGCAGTGCCTAGAAAAGACAGGCTCTGGAAGAAATCCCAGAAGCCAGGATCATCCTGAAGACACCGAGCTTGCAAATAAAATGGAAGTTCCAAAACCAAATGGATGAATTTACAGTTCTCTACTTTATTGCAAATACACAAGGACTCATCTTCCATCTTTAAGAAGAAACAGAGTGTGCTTCATGACTTCACAAAATCTGCACTGGCAAATCCATACTTAACCCTCTGTGTTGTGATTCCAGAGATACCACTCTACAGAAACTAACTACCGAAGAGAAGAGCTTTGGCACAGTGCCTGTGACGACCATCAGCCACACAGGAAATATGATCATGACATCAGACTATTCCCTTAAAAGTGGTAATGATATGACAAGACCCTGATGATCCCTCCTGGATCCCAAAAGGCTAAAGCCCATTGGATCTCAGAGGTCAGGGTTGACATAGACGCAGTACTCACTCGAAAGACCTTCTCCACTCTTGCAATGCTTTTCCCAAAGATGGTTCCAAGTTGGTCTCCAATTCCAGCCAATAAGAAACCAAAGAGTGGAATTCCAAAGATGGCATATAAAATACAAAAGATTTTGCCTCCTTCAGTGCTCGGAGCAATATTCCCATACCCTGGTGAGAAATATTAAAAAGAGAGAGGGAGAGTGGTGAGGTAGCAGAGAAATTAGAGTACAGAACCAAAGACTCCACAGACCCTTCCAAACCTTCCTGCATCCCCACCCCCAATTTGATGAACTTTAGGAAGGAGCACCTCATTTTAAAGGCCCGTGAACTTCAGAACACTGTTCCCATTGCCTCCTTTCCTTCCTTCTTGTCAATAGTTTTAAGGAGATCCAGGTTTCCTGGATCTAATGTGTTTAGTTAGGTTACTTTTTAGGAAATGTGTGGTCACCCAAAATTGCATTTCTAATGGAAAGTGGTAGTATCCATTTCAGAAACACCGAACACCCTGGACCGGTCTGGTCTAGGGACACCTGCACACCTAAGAAGGGTTCGCCACTGTTGTTTTTAGATTGGAAATGAGCCCCTCCATACTGTGGCTGCCTTCAACATTTGCCTTCCCAGGGTCATGGGTGCTCCGCACTGAGGAGGCTATGTGGTCTAGCACACATTCAGAAAGGACCCATGGACCACACAGCCCTACCCGGGGAAGCCTGAAAACAGTCAAGAGTGGGGGAAGGACAGTGGCTTTTTTTCTCTCTACTGGGAACCCTGCATCATCTCTGAGTCCGGCCTATCCTCTCACCCACTTCTTTTTTAAAAAAATATATATTTTATTGGTTTTTTACAGAGAGGAAGGGAGAGGGATAGAGAGTAAGAAATATCGATGAGAGAGAAACATGGATCAGCTGCCTCCTGCACACCTCCTACTGGGGATGTGCCCGCAACCAAGGTATATGCCCTTGACTGGAATCGAACCTGGGACCTTTCAGTCCGCAGGCCGATGCTCTATCCACTTCTGGTTAGGGCCTCCCACCCAATTCTTGCATCAAGGGATATCAAGTGCTAAATAAATGTTTGTTGGTGGAATGGATGTTTACAGATAAAAGAAGCCCTCCATAGCCAGGTCTACCAGTACGTTTGTCAAACAATGCTTTGGAAACACCAACATCTTAAGACTGCAGCAAGTACATATTAGTAAGTAACTGAGGTATAGTGAATAGTGGCCTTACTCTATATGGATGGGACTAAAGACAGTGGTGTTGGAAGAAAATGGCTTATGGCACCAGCACAGTTTGTATAGAAATGAGTCTAAGTCATTTGTTATTCGTTTTCATGTCAATGAGTATCTAGGTAGTCACCTGACTATCCTCCGATATCCGGGTGACTCATGTGAGGTCTGTTTCTAAAGCCATCAGTGGGTGAGTTATTGGGTTCATGGTTATCAGCATGTTGGGGGTGCAGCACCATAAAGAATAACGTTGATGATTGGTCCACCAATCCTCCTCTATGCATGTGGCGAGCTCACTGGTGCTTTCTGCCCTTGAGCAATGAGTCACCTTGCTATTTGCCTTTGCAACTTTCCACTCGGAATCATTCAAACCTCTTATCACAAAGTATCTAAATCACAGTTGCTGTTTCATCAAGGAGTGTTCAGTCAAGCCTCCTAAATCTTGCATTTCTTTGACTCACCACCGTTTTGACTTAATGGTAAAAAGAAAAAAATAACAATAACCAACCCTTGGAACTTTTTTCAGGTGCTTTCAGGAACTTGGACACAATCCTTTTTCTCAGCAGCCCCCTCTAGAATAATCCGATTTATATAACATAGCCCTCTTGGAGAGGGAACAAATGTGCCTATACAGTTTCACATTATGCAGGTTTAAGGTTCCCTCTCGGAAACATTCTAGTAACTTCTGGAAACATTCATACTCTTGCTTGGCTGTCTTATAATTGCCTGACTACTATCAGGGGATCTAGGTTTTCTTTTAGTCTGATAACTCAGAAAAAAATATACTGCAGACTCCGACAAACAAACCTAGGCTTTGAACCTGCTGAGTAGGCATCTTTGCAGCCATGACCAATGCTGTGCAGCCTTCCTCTTCCTCTCAGAGGGGACCTGCCCCCGCCCCTGAGTCAGGGGTCATCCAGGGTCATCAGGAGCATGAGAGAGAAGTAAGAAGATAGAGGTTCCAGATTTAATTCATTTCACTCTGCCCAGTTGTCCTTAGACTCACTTAGCCACTGCAAACCCTGGTGTTGGAGGGGTTCAAGGACAACATGGGGAAGAAAATCAATGAAGTGTCAAGTACCATAGCAATGCAAGTAGTATTATCATCATTGGCTCCTTATTTACTCAGTGTTTCACAGACAGGAACACTAAAATAAAGTTAAAGCAAAGTTCTTAGGTTAGGGCACTAGTGAAGTGATATTTACGTCTCTAAGCATATTTAAGGGCATCGTGTCATATCAGACACAAAGTAATCGCCATTCCTGAGTGACGCTGTACTTTGTGCATGGGTGTGCGCATGCGCTTTTTTGTCCCCTGCCTCCAATGAACTATTTGGAGTGACTGCTGCAGTTTGACTGTCAACACTGTCCCTCTAGGAAAATCCTAGAACTTCCATTTTGGAACTTTGAGGCAATAGGAGGCCCACATTCCTGGATTCTTGGCTCTAGTCCTACCCGGCCTGTTAGACTGTCCTGCCCAGCCTTCCAGAATGCTTGGGAGAACTTTGAAGTGAGGTTTGAGGGTTGTACGTAGGCTCTAGAACTGGATTCTTGTCTGGTTCTTCCGCTTACTAACTCTCGGATGTTGGCAACCTACCTAACCTTTCTGCCTCCTGCTCCGCATTTGAGAAGTGAGGCTCTTTGATAGCACTCACCTTATAGCTACTAAAGATGAGACGAGTTACTGTGAAGATTAAATACGTGTATGTGAAGCCCGATGCACAGGAGGCGCTCAGTAAGTATTAGCGATGATCGTCTTGTGGTTTCCAGTAGGAAGAAATCACTTCTGAGCCATATGTCTCCAGGAAAATGAAGCCCCAGGAGAAAACAGATGGCTGGATCCTACTTTCCCTCTGGAAACTCTGCTGTCCTCCCACAGTGCCAGGACACGGGACAGAATGTACCTCCAGTGGCTGGCTCACTGACCTGGGCGGACCCATGGCTGGATTTGGGGTGCGGGCATCTCTTGGTGCAGCAGGGGGCTGTGAAAGCTGGGAAATGAGAGGGGACGCACAGCTACCAGAGAAGCAATCAATGAGGCAGACCTAGCCCAGAAGATTGGAACTGGATTTAAGTAAAACAAAAGACGTCCAAGGAGCTACTCCATCAACTGGCTTCTGGTGACTTTCAAAGGAGATGAGCCCAGTGAGGACCGTTTGCAACGTCTGAGAAGGACCAAGGTGGGGCTTAGCTCCATTGACCCCCAGCTAGGAAACAGTCCCACGAAGAGAGGCCGATGTTTAGGGAGGACGTGTGCCCGAGGAGCACACAGATGATGCTCCTATGTGCTATTTATGTGCCAAAGTCACACCTTTGCCAACCCACGTGCTATGCAGCCCTGCTGTGTGGTGACGAGCGTGCATTCTAAAACCAGAATGTCTTTGTACACAGGGCTGGCTTGGTGGGTGTGCAACCTGTGCAAACAGAACCCCATTTCGAAGGGCCCTGTGCTGTGGTTAGTGCTCTGCTGTTGCCGTTTTGACATTCGTACTCATTTCTTAGCAAGGAGACCACATTTTCATTGTGCACCGGGCCCTGAACATTCTGTAGCTGGTCCTGCTGAATGAAGCTACTAAACTCCACTGCTTCCTCACCGTGAGATATTGGGCAAGTTACTTAATGTCTCTGAGCCTCAGTCTTCTCATCAGGAAAATGAGGCTAATAAATAGTACCTGCCTCCTGTGCTTCATGAGAGATTTTGAGAAGGCGTGTGGAGCACAGTGCCTGGAACCTGGCAAGTGCTCAGTGAATGCAGGCCACAATGACTGCTATTTCCAAAATCATGGGTTAAACTTCCAACCAAGCGCTGGTTAATTAGAAATAGCTGCCCAGGTTCCTTGGCAGGCACAACTCTGAAATGAGGCTGCCAGGCAAGTAACACAGTTACTGGCTACCATCTGGAACCTGACCGCGGGCTCTCACTGATGTGGGTGGCGTCCGGTGACTCAATCCAAAAATGCCTCAAAGACTAAACTCCAGTTGCACTCGGGAGTTGTTGGTCAGAATGCCATCACCTGTGGCCCTTCTGTTGGTGATTGTTTATGGGGAAGTCTCTGCATACAAGAGTGAGTGTCATGATTAGAAAAGCTAGTTACTGGGTTATCTACCAGCAGAGTCCACATTCAAGGGCAGGTGGGACTTTTTCACATCAGCATTAGTTACTGAGAAAGGGGACAGGTACAGGGCAACCTCAACAAAGACGGAGCTGAGTCCATTCTTCCTCGTGGCGGGGCTCCTGGCTTGGAAAATGCCTAAATGCGTTCCCTTTGGCCATACACTTGTAAATCTTTCTGTATGTCTGAGTACAAGAAAAGCTTTCTAAAAAAAGAAGGCCTTGATCCATTCAGAAAAAAGAGACTTCTGATATTGGGGGACAGGTACAGGGCAACCTCAACAAAGACGGAGCTGAGTCCATTCTTCCTCGTGGCGGGGCTCCTGGCTTGGAAAATGCCTAAATGCGTTCCCTTTGGCCATACACTTGTAAATCTTTCTGTATGTCTGAGTACAAGAAAAGCTTTCTAAAAAAAGAAGGCCTTGATCCATTCAGATAAAAGAGACTTCTGATACTGAGTAGTATCAGTAGTATCGCTGCTTTTCAGAAAAGAATCTATTATTCCTCAGACCTCTCTGCCTACATTCTAAGCAATGAACACGTTTTTGTGTGTCTGAAAGGTACCTAACCTCATGCAGCCCGTGAAAGTCTTTCTGGAGAGCAATTTGGTGAGCCTTTAAAAGGCTCATGACCTTTGCCACGGCAATCCCTTGGGGATCTTTCCAAAGAAACAACCAATGATGAAGACCACACTTCATGTACAGCAGTTTTCATGGTGATGCTAAAGGAAGAAACAGCTTCGGCCTCCAACAATATGGGATCATAGTGTGGATGGTAGAAGCCATGGAACCCATCAAAGATTGTTTTTCAGAGAAGCTTAGTAATAGGGGGACATGTTTCCAGTATTATGTCGTATATGAACTCAAGCAAGCAGTCTAATGTTGGTGCTTCACAAACAATGAAAAGACAGCTCCTCAGATCCAGCTTCCCCCTGCCTGACCCCTAAATTGTGAAAAATTTCTCAGGAAAAACTAAGAGGATCAGTGAGTTCTGATTTTCCTTAGAAGCTTTGCTACCATATATGATGAATGATGAAAAACCATTATTTCCTCACCTTATTATTCTACTAACATTGTACTATGGTTCTCTTTAGAATTCTCAAACCGTGTGACTTTATAAATACTCTCCACTTTGGAGTTAAAATTTAGCCAGCTAAATGGTGGCCATCTTACAATACATTATTTTTGCAATGTATTGAGAGAGAGGGACAAAATAGCCTTTTTTTTCATTGAATGGAACAAGGACCCAATCTCTAGCACTAACACTGAGCCATGATACTGAAGTAGGCTTATGGTTTGGGTTTTATTTTTGTTTTTGTTTCATGCCTGTTTTATAGCCGTTTCTTGTTCAACATCCACCTTCCTTCAGATTTTGGGGAAAAGTGCCAAGCCTGTGCCTTGGTATGACACAGTGTCCTGCCTCCCACTATAGAGGCAGCACCTTCCCAAGCAGCCAGGACACAAGCACAGAAACCCAGAAGCTCATCCAGTGGGATGCTCTGCCTAAGACTTTAAATCTAGAGCAAGTGGCCCACAGGAGGTAGGCGATGGCAGCAGCAGTGTCCAGCAAGGTCAGGCCCTGGCCATGAAGGTCAGAGGATACTGTCTGGCCCTCCATGATCTCTGACCCATACATGTGTATTAGTTAGTATTTTTCAGTGCTGGGTAATAGAAAACCCGATGCAGGCTGGCTTAGGCAGAAAAGGAAATGCATGGAGCCTGGTTAACAGGAGATTTAGCATTTATTTCGTAACACTTCACAGATAGCTCCATCCAAAGCTCAAAAAATGTGAAAAGAACCCTGTTTTTCACTCCCCATTTCTTACTCTGCTTCTTTAGCTGAGTTCCAGGCATAGCAATTCAAGAAAATGACTGACAGGGGCCTGGGCCTCTTTTTCCAGATTTACCTCCAGTAAGACAGGAAGTCACTTCCTCCAAAGGTCAAGTAACAGTCCAGGAACTGAGGTTCTTATTGGGCTAATCCTAATGAGTTAAGAGATCTCATGTCCATCTCTTAACTAAGGACAATGGTCACTCAGGTGCAAAGTAATGGATTTCTTAGTCTAGACAAGGTGATTCTTCCCCTGAGACCTGGAGGCCAAGAGAGGGGAAGAGGACCATTGGGGAAATGGTTATCAGAATAAGTAAATGGATGCCAGGCATCAGAAACCAAGGACTACGTGTCATTTGCACAAACTCAAAGATTCTATAAGTGGCATATAAAAAAGGCAGGAAATGTTACATATCAAATATTTCTCATTAGAAACACCATTCCTTTATCACATAAGGTCATATGGGCCAATGAACACAGTTGTTCAAGAAACCAAGCCCCTGATTCCTAAGGAGTTGACACAATAAGTACCATGGACTCCTACGGCGGTTGAACGACCCTTTCACAGGGGTCGCCTAAGACCATCCTGCATATCAGATATTTACATTATGATTCATAACAGTAGCAACATTACAGTTATGAAGTAGCAACGAAAATAATTTTATGGTTGGGTCACAACATGAGGAACTGTATTTAAAGGGCCAGAAGGTTGAGAACCACTGTCTAAGGCAGTGATGGCGAACCTATGACACGCTTGTCAGAGGTGACACGCGAACTCATTTTTTTTGGTTGATTTTTCTTTGTTAAATGGCATTTAAATATATAAAATAAATATCAAAAATATAAGTCTTTGTTTTACTATGGTTGCAAATATCAAAAAATTTCTATATGTGACACAGCACCAGAGTTAAGTCAGGGTTTTTCAAAACGCTGACACACCGAGCTCAAAAGGTTCGCCATCACTGCCCTAGTGTAACGCACACCTCTAATATCTGTAATAGCTGATCTTAATGGATAAGCAGATTTGCAAGTGTGAATCTACTCTGACATATAATTAGATGAAGAGTCTTTTAAAAAAGAACAATTCTCTTTCATTCCAAATTTTCTTACGGCACATAACTTTCTTGATTGCGCCAATGTAGAAACACCACCGGTCCTAAAGGCTAGGTCTAAAAACACAAACAAAATGCGGTGCCTCTAAAACAACCCTTAGCCTCCTAAACGTACACCAATAAGAAGTTGATCACCAAAGCTGTGCACCCCCCCAAGGGAGGCATACCCTTAGGCACCTACTTAACATGTGGTCATGAAGGACAAGGGGGAGAAGAGCCTCCCCGTGGCATAGCTGGACTCAGAGAGCAGCAGATGGGAGGGCTCCTTGCAGGTGTTAAGGAAGGAACCCTCCCCTTGCAAGGGCAGAGGGGCCTCCCAATGCCTGCCCTTCATTTCTATGGATGGGCACTGCTGTGCGTTTCCCATTCTTTTGACTGAGAATTTTTATTGACTTCACTATTGTAACCGGGAAGATACCTGTCAAACTCATTTTCAGCAGAGCTGGGAGAGGGATAGCACCTAGCAATTCCACCATGTAGGAAAAGAAAATAAACAGAAGAAATACAGAGAAGGATAAAAGAGCCCATCAGTTGCAAATCTCACAAAGTGCCAGCAAACATCCAATTATGACGGCAAGGGTGTCACCTTGAACTTCGAAAGAGATATCTTTGTTTGCAGTAGGTGTGGATATAGGTTGAAGAGGGAGAGCAGCTTAAGCCTCCCCACTCCGAGTCCCCCTCCCGCCCTGCAACCCTCCCGCCTTAATCTGGTCCAAAAAACAGATGAGGCAGGACTATTCATAGAAGAACACAGATGGGCCTGCCGTCTCTTTGGCAGCAGGAAAGGAGAGCCTTGGGATGTGCGACCTGAACAGCTAGCTACCTGCTTCTCCCTGCTCCCCTCTCCCCAGCCGCATTTAACATTCAGCAGAGAGCTGGTACAGGAAGATCCAGTTTGTTCAGTGTCAAGTATTTTACAAAAACCTGGCCCAGCATAAATATTAAGCTTCCATTTTTTAAAAAGAATGTGAAAAGAGCAGCAAAACTTACCAAAGAATAGAAGACATTCAGTAGAAAAATGTCGCCCCAACCAGACAAAATTGTAACAAACTATGAAGTCATCGCCTCGAAGCGTTTTCACAGAGAAACCACAAAGCAGCAATGCAAGAAATTAGGAAAATAGTAGTGGGATAACTAGTGAAGACGAAATGGGAGCTAATGGAATTCAGGAAAGAAATAGGAAGGAAAAAAAATCCACTAATGATCATGAAATGAAAATAAAATTGGAAGGAACAGATGGCAGAATAGGCACTGTGAAGAACACACAAAAAAGGAATGGAGAGGATAAAATTACCAAAATGAGAACCAAATCGTAAGCGTTAAAAAGGCACAGAGGAAAGTTACAGACATAAAATACAGGCAGAAAAGTGATAATATATGTGTAGTTGGAATCCCCAAAGGACAGAACTAAAACCATACAACAGAGAAAACGTTTAGAGATGACAATCAAGAAAACTTTCCTAAAATCAAAGGAACAAAACTGAGTAGTGTTATCAGATGAAAGATAAAGACATAATCTTTTGCATAGCTGAGCAAAACATCAAGTCACTTACAAAAGGGAAAAATATTGGGCTGACATGAGATTTCTCCACAACAGCATAAACATCAGAAGAGAGCGAAACACCTACAACACCTTGAAAAACATGGGAGTCAGGATTTCATTTCCAGCCAAACTGCCATTCAAGGGGAAAGTTATTTTGAACAACACAATACCCTAGGGAATATGACTCCCATGAGCCATTCTTAAGGCAACCATTTGAAGCTGAATTACAGCCAATCGGGTGAGGATGAGGAAAACCATGGCAAAAAAGACTAGAGATGAATACTGACGACATTTAACTGAGAACTACAACTAAAATAAATGTATCAGGAGAACAGACCAGAATGTAAATGATATACCCCAATGTTATAGAATGACACAGAGTAATAATTGATCGTGGAAGAGGGAAAGGAGGAGGATGCTAAGTTCACCTTATATTATAGCTGCGAGCCAAGAGGTATCATACATCTAAAGAGGGAAAATCAGCTGAAGTATATTTAATAATTTAAAAGTAAACATTAAAAGGATGGTGTCCAGAGGGCGATGTCATTGTCCATAATAGGGAAATATTAGATATTGCTAAAAGATTAGAACACTAAGTTGTTATATATTATTGTAATTATAAAGTTAATCCCTAAGATAAAAATACAAAACTCCCCCAGTATCAGAGACACGCAAATATTACACAACAAAAATTGCTGCAGGAAAGAAGTAATTATAGATCACCATATGATCAGTTGTGAAGAGCATTTATCTAGTCCAAGAAATGCAAATGTTCACTTTTGATCTAATTAAACGACAGTGGGAGGACAGGAGGATGGGAAGAGAGCCGTCTCCAGTGGAGCGGATGAAAGAGAACTAACTCCTCACCTTCCACCACAGGAAGTCAAGACATAATCCCTAAAACCTGAACATTCAGGAAGTGGCTACATGAGTGTGATATTCAGAGTCATGGAGATAAATATCAAAATAACCAAGCAAAAGAGCATAAAGTGGTTGCCCTGGGGAGGTGAAAAACTGCTGTTTTTCATAAACAAACCTTCTAGAACATTTATATGGTTCTTTCATATATAACTTTAATAAAAAGTGCAATTTTTAAAAAAATATATTTTTATTGATTTCAGAGGGGAAGGGGGAAGGAGAGAGAGATAGAAACATCAATGATGACAGGGAATCATTGATTGGTTGCCTCCTGCATGCCCCCCACTGGGGATCGAGCCCGCAACCCAGGCATGTGCCCTTGGCTGGAATCGAACCTGGGACCCTTCAGTCCACAGGCTGACGCTCTATCCACTGAGCCAAGCCAGCCAGGGCAAAAGTACAATTTTTAAAAAGGAATTTGAGCACAACCAAGCAATCTGAGTTCAACTGCCTGATTCATATTTGGATTTTTTCACTCTAACCTTGTCATGAGGTCCTTTCAAACTAAAAGCTCCTGAGTCTCTCACTGTTTGTTTTTTAAAAAAAATATATTTTTATTGATTTCAGAGAGGAAGGGAGAAGGAGAGAGATAGAAACATTGATGATGAGAGAGAATCATTGATCAGCTGCCTCCTGTATTCCCCACACTGAGGATTGAGCCCACAGCCTAGACATGTGCCCTGCCCTGGAACCAAATCCATGACTTCTGGTGCATAGGTTGACACTCAACCACTGAGCCATGCTGGCCAGACTGGTTCATTTTTTTTAAATGATTTTGAGAGAGAGAGAGAGAAAGAGAGAGAGAGAGAGAGAGAGAGAGAGAGAGAGATTTGTTTTCCACTTATTCATGCATTCATTGGTTGATTCTTGCATGTGCCCTGACAGGCCATTGAACCGCAACCTTGGCTATTACCACAACACTCTAACCGACTAAGCTACCCGACCAGGTGCAGTTCTTCATTCCTCTTTGCCTTTTCATCGAAAGCCACGACGACCCCTGCATTCATGTGACAGTGTTTCATAAGCCTCCTTGCAGCCTTACGCTGCCACGTGTTCTGCGAGGACAGAAGTTTGACAAGCGCCATCCCTCAGGATGGCCTGCGGAGGAAGCGAGAGTGGCAAGCAAACGGTTACCTATGGTGGTGATGACAGTTCCAGCAAAGAAAAAGGCACTTCCGAGGTCCCAATGGCTGCTGTTGTTGGAGGAGTTTCCTATTGGACTCACTCCTGCGTTGTCAGCGTCAAGGGCATGCTGCAAAGAGAGTGAGAGAGCGTGAGGCTCGGTTAAAAAAGTTAAAGGAAAAGAATTTTCCTGCTCAACAACCTGCAGTGATCTACAGGGGACTGGTTACGTGAATGAGGGTACAGTCACAAAGAGAAACCCTACACACCCACTAATTAAAACGAGAAAATGTGTGTGAGTGGGAGAAAGTTAGGGTATAGAGTAATGGTGCCATTTGTGTCAAATTTGTAGGCACAGGTTTATGCAACCCAGCCCTGGGTTATGCAAATTGCATACAGATTGCTTTGCAAAGACATAGAAGAGTTGTCTAAAGATTGTCACCCAAATCGGTCATTCCTGAAAGACAGGCTTTCTGCTGCTTTTGACTCTTTTCTGTTTGTTAGAAAGTCTTACATTGAGCTTGTTTCAGGAGCACAGGAGGTAAGAGCTTGGGCTACTAGGTCAGACCACCCTCCCTTGCGGAAGCTACTCTAACCTCTCTAAGCCTAACTCTCCTCCTTGGAAAACTGGAGATGCTAATACCTTCCCCACACTCTGGTGGGGAGGATGAAATGAAATGGTCCCATGTAATGGACTTAGCTCAATGCCCTCCACCAAGTCAGGGTTTAACTAACAGCCAATGTCATTTCACTGTTCCCCCAACACACAGACACATATTGCTCCTTTTCAAAATAAACAGCAGTCACTCCTTACTGACCTACTGGATTTGGAGTCCCATACCCCTTAAGTCCTCCAGCCTGGGCAGGACACTCCATGAGACAGACCCTCACCCTCCTGGGCCTTTGCCCACGCCCTCCCCGAGCGTGCTCAGACTTCAGGGTCTAATCCGGGTCTGCTTTTTCCGGGAGGTTTGTGCAGAATAAAGTGAAAATCTCTCAGCAGCCCTTCTAAGCTGGACCCGGCCAACCTCTTTCAGGCCAGAGGAGAGGGGAGAGCAGGGAGGAAGAGCAAACAGGTGAGCTGGGGCCAGGAAGGGACAGGTGGGAGTTGCAGAGGGAGGTGACAGACATAGAGCAACTTCTAGAACAACTAGAGATCCTGTTCCTGGAATAACCCAGGTGGAGCCTACAAGATGCAATTAAATATATATATTTAATATATTTCTATTTGACAGTATTGCAGATGTTTTCCATTTTCTCTCTTTTTTCCCCCCTTCCACCCAACCTCCGCCCCACCCTAGGCCTTCCCCAAGACACAATATTGACATGTGATTATATAGGGTGTCCTAAAAATGTATACACATACTTTGAATAATTATAAAGGCAGTGTTTATTAAAATACATTTCATTTTCAAAATTGAGATAACAGCTATTAAAGTGGGTATACATTTTTGGGGGGGACACCCTGTATTTATCCTTAAATAATGCCCTTTAAGCTTTGTTAAAACAGACATGGTTGCCACAAAATCAGATCACAAGTGAAAAAGTGAATCACCCTTATACGTTGCCTTTATGAGCCTGGGATATTTCAAACTCTCTAGACCAGGGATCAGCAACCATTTTCCATAAAGCACTAGATAATAAATATTTTAGGCTTTTGGGGCACGTATGGTTTCTGTTGCATATTTATCCTTTCCTTTTACAAACGCTTAAATATGCAAAGACCATTCTTAGTTCACATGTTGCACAAAAACAGGCTGTGGGCTGGATCTGGCCTGCCCTTGCACAACTGACTGGATAATGGAAAAAAATCCCCTTTTGTTAAATCTTTAGTCGATTCTTTCCTTTCTCTAAGAACATGAAATACTATGCTGGCCACTGTTTCTAACATAAACCCTGGCACCCCAGAATTTAAAATCCAGCTGCATGGGGTGCATACAGGCTGAATTTGCCAATGGTTTAAATCGGCCTAATTGACAACAATCATCAGGGGCTCTGCTCTGTTCTGCTGTAAAGAAAAGACAGATGGCGAGTCCTTTCTGCTAGTAAAACATCCATTTTCCCTTCGCTGTGAGTGCCACCAGACCCAGCAACAGGCCCTAACTAGTGTTTATCTCCTCATTATCTATTCAGCGCTGATGGGCCCACCTGGGCATAATACCTCAGGAGCAGCTCTGGGTCTCAGGCACTTAGGTGACCTCACATCACGCCATCAATCACTAATATTTCCAACTTCTATGAGGCTGCAAAGAGAGCTTGGTTTCCACCAAGTCTCCCTGTGCTGAGTATTGCCGACAAACATCATAAGCAGACCCCGTGCTGCATATAAAAATACAGATATGCAGCAAAGACAAGCGGAGAGGATTATTTGTTTCATCAAAAAAATCCGGATTCCTTTTCAAGTCTCTTTTTTTCCCTGAATTATGCAATTTATAAATAAATAATGTAAAGTATTTATCCATTGAAAGGAAAAGAAACTAACATTTGTTGAGCGTTTGCATGGAGCCAGGTACTATAGAAGTGTGATTTCATTTTATCCTTTGCACTAGTTGTGTGTTATTCAATTTTATCCTTTGTACAACTTGCAAAAAAGTAAAATTATCTCCCACTTCAGTGGTAAGAAAACAGGCTCAGAAAAGTTAAGTAACTTACCCTACGTGACACAGCCAGGAAGCAGAGAAGTCAGGATTCAAACCCTGACTGGGCCCAAGCCATGATTTTGCATGTGGTACCCAGAACACTCCTCTTCCACAGCCATGCTGGCCTCCAGACAGAGATGAGGGGGAAGGACTGGCAGAGTTTAGGCAGAAGGGACCTCCCAAGGGATCAATTCTAATGAGATGAATTCCTTGAAGTGGAAGCACCAAACCTTATTTAGCTCTTGGAGCTGGTAACAGCTTAACTGTGTTGCATTAAAAACTAAATTTAAAAATAAAGAAAAAAATTTGGACAGGTTGATTTTACACCCTGAGAGGGAGGGAGCAGAATAAAGAGAGAATAATCCCTGAAAGGGAGGAAGGAAAAAGAGAGAAAGGAGTGTCAATTGACATGTGGGAGGTTCCAGGTCAGTTCCAGCATTGCCCAGGACTTTAAAAATTTTTATTTTTATTTTTTTATTTTAGAGAGAAATGAAGGGAAAGGAAGAGAGAGACACAGATATGAGAAACATGGATTGGCTGCCCCTTGTACGCATGTTGACTGGGGATTGAACCCCAAACCTGGGTATGTGCCTTGACTGGGAATTGAAGGTGCATGGGATGACACTCAGCCAACTGAGCCACACCAGCCAGGGCTGCCCAGGATTTTTGTCAGTATCCAACTTTAACTTGCTTTATCTATGATGTAAATCCCGTTCTCGCTCCCCCAAGTCTTCAGTAAAGTGGGCTCTACACCCAAATGCCTTTGGGAAGCGGTTTTGTGGAAATTAAATATAAGCATTGTTATAGGCACAGTGGGAAGAATGAGAAAGATAAGCCTTCAATGAGTCACTGAGCTCTTGCTAAGGCTTTATACAATCCCTAGTCCCGGGCATGAGGTTTGACTCTATCTAGATCTGATGAGTCAGAAAGACTCCTACAAACCACCAGCATGAAAACGAATCAGCACACTTGGGTTATGTACACATACGGAAAACCCAGCACAAACAACGGTTATCACTTGAATTAATAGCATCATTTTTAGTTCAATAAGAATATTTCAGATTGAGTTCATAGTTCTAACTTTAATCATCTTCTAAAAGATTTTCAAAGGCTCTTAATTGTTTGAACTCAAGAAAACATTTTAAAATTAAATGTATTTGCTTCTCCCCTGCCCCGCCTCCCTCTCTGCACTCAGGCTGCAAAAGTGAAGATAAGCCAGCCCATTAGAAATGTCTGAGCACACAGAGAGTGAAATGAGGTAACTGAGCTGTGTCCTGTTTGGCTTAAAGATCAACCAAAACTCTCCCTCTCCATTCTCCCTCCACTACCCCTATGCTTTAGGACCACCTGGGAGGTATAACAGAAACTGCAGCCTCTCCCCAGTGAGGCAGGCCTCAGGTTGATGTGAAGGAAGAGTGACAGGGGTAACGATCACTTGGACGCCCCCTCTCCCTCCCAACTGTCCCCAGTGCTGTAATCCCATAACTCGAAGCCCGGCTGCGTAAATCACTTTCCGGACGGCGTGAGACACCGTCATGAGTGCTAGCTCGACACTGAGATGAACAATGACCCACAGGGGACTACTAACTGTCTGTGGCTTTTCTCCTATGATCTGTGTACTCGGTGAGATCATCTGTTTCCTTATGTGGCACCAAAAAGAAAGCTGTGCTATCATCACTCAGCTTGTCTGAGACTGGCTAAAGAATGCCACCGATGGGTGCCCTATGGGTGTACACTGATGGCGAGGGTGATCATTTGACGTATGGCTCAGTTGAGGATGCTTGCAGAATACAAGGCGGCTCTGTTCATAATCATGTTGGGACCATAGGGCAGGTGCAATCCAGCATGCATGGCCACTTTCTTCATAGTTCACACCACTGGGGTGAAACGAAAAGACCCCTATTGGGGGCCACAAAGGTGGCTCTGTATGTACAGTATTCTTAGTCCCAGTTGGCAAAGGGATTTATGGAGTAGACAGCTAGCCAGGGGTTGAGGCAGGACGATGGGGTGGCTGTGAAAGTGGCTTCATAAATGTATTAAACGTGAGCATTCTTTCAGCCATTAATGGAGAGAAGGAGAGCCACAGACCCTGGGAGGTGGACAAAGGCACATGCATACAACTCAAAAAAGCCTCTAATAACGCAAACCCTCAGCAGCATCCTTCTACCTCCTCACACACGGGGTAGGAAGGGCCTCGGGTAGGAAGTGGAAGGATGGTGTTAATTTGGTTGCCACAGTTGCTTTTTATTTCTCCTGCTTCAGAAGTGCTTCTCATATAAATATTTCAACGAAGCAAAAGTGAATATCCTGGTGTGGGGGGAGGGGCAATTTCACATCCACCAGCATGGTCCTGAGGAGAGTATATGATGTACACCCTGCTGTCTCTGCACTTTAAAAGGCCACATTATAGTATTTCAAACAGGTTTGGTGGTGATGAACTCCTGTATTTTTTTTCTGGTCTGGGAAGTTCTTTATCTGTCCTTTGATTCTAAATGATAGCTTTTGTTCATAACACCAAACCAGTATTATATAAAATGTTAAAAAGGTTTTCTTTAAGAAGAAGAAAAAAAGAAAAAATATATATTAACAATAAAATGGCAATGAATACTAAAAATAAGTAAACAAGCAGAACAGAAACAGACTCATAGATACAGAGAACATTTTGATGGTTGCCAGATGGGAAGGGGGTAAAAGAGGATGGGTGAAAAGGATGAAGGGATTAAGAAGTACAAATTGGTTGGTACAGAATAGTCATAGGGTTGTAAAGTACAGCACAGGGAACACAACCAATAATATTGTAATAATGTATGGTGTCAGATGGGTGGGAGATTTATCGAGATGACCACTTAGTAAGTTATGCAATGTCTAAACACATATAATAATGTATGTCAGTTGTAATTAAAAACAAAAAATGATTAAAAATAATAGTATTTCAAACAGCAGTGGGAGAGTGTCAGAGAGAAAGTCTGGACTCAACCCAGCAAGGCGCTTCTGGGGCTGATTCCAAGAAGTCTTTGCTTCAGTGTGAAGAGATAGAGCATGGGAGTAACTTGTGTTGAGCCCCTGCAAGTTACTCAACTTCTCTGAGCCTCAGTTTCCTTACCTATGAAATGAAGGACCTTCCAGCAGGGATTTTTAAAAAATGTGTATTTGATTTTGGACAGTGTGCCTTGTCATTTCATATATAATAATATTAACAATATTACAAGAATCCTTTCTGAGCCCTTAATAGTACACAGGCTTACTCAGTTAACCCTCATGATGACCTCTCGGGATGGGCATGGCTAGCATCCCCATGAGACACATGAACTTGGACTAGTGTAGTACCTTACCCGTGCTCACACAGCTTGTGGACACTAATAGAATTGTCAACAGGAAGATGGCCATCCTAAATGCTGGGAAGGCAGCTTCTCTCCACCCTCTGTGTTCTTCTTTCTCCCCATCTCAGACCCTCTGGGGAGAGCAGGCTGGCTCCCACCCAGGCTGGGCAGCTCCAGGATCTATGAGAGGTGAAAGGAGAAGGGAAAGGGCATTGATGCCCAGGTGCCTTCGCCTCCCACCCAGGCAGATGACCTATGTGGTAGTCAGGCCGGGGCTGGCCGGAGTGGACTGGGCATCCTATGGCCATACCACCTCAGAGGTTCCCACAAATAAATGCTCAAAAAATCAATCAATCAATCCAGGCCATAAACAAGCAAAGAGAAAGGCAACTTCAGAGCCACAGTGAGTACTATGATGGTGTTTATTTTTCTGCTGTCCTAAGTATCAGTTATGTGTAAATATTAGCCTTTCATCAGGTCCCTGACTTCACAGCCTGGTTATGAGTCTACAGTAGAGCCCAGCTGCAGAGTGGACAGGATGAATAGGAAATCTGTTTGGAGAATCTGAGAGGAAGAAACCCAAGGTTTCTGGACCACACATTCAGAACCAATGATCTTAGACAAGCTCGCTTTCCTTGTTACCACCAGTTAACTCTTTGGGGGTGAAATGTTCTAAAACTCAATTCATCAGCACCTACACTCATGACTAATCTATGTAAACATTATCCAGCTGAATTTGGGGGAGCTCCTTCACCATCCAAATTGTAACTAACAAGGTAAAATTAAGTTTCTTTCTCTTTAACTACGTGGAAGGATAAAGAAGAGAAATTTTAAGCCACGAGGAAATTATCAAGTCTACTAAGGAAGTGAGGATATATGCTCTGATAGGTCAATAAACTTTTACATTGTCAGCGGTCAGTGTTCATCCCAGTTTGGACTCAACCTCTACAGACTCCATAACAAATTCGCAGAGTGATGCTGAAAAATCAGCCTGGTTCTGAGGAGAGTGTATGATGTATGCCCTGCTGTCTCTGTACTTGAGATTATTCCTATCAAAGATGAGTCTAGCCAATTTCTGGGCTACAAAAGCAGCTGCAGGGATTCCGGTTCATTGCAGAATGGGCTGACTCAAAGATCACTATTCCTGCTATTGCTGCTGCATTGGAGAGAGTCTGAACTTTAATCGATTACTAAAATCATGATAAAAAAAATGCTTCTGCTAACCTTTTTTATTGTTGCTGTTTACTGAGACTCTTTCTTGCTCTTGAGTGTTCAATATTAATCTCAAATTAATATTTCATTTCCTCTGCACCCTTAGAGAATGTCAGCGCCTACTGTCACCATCTCTCTGATGATCAATGTTTGACGTGGGGGCAGACACAGAAGTGAAGACCCAGAAACTTTGAAGAAAGTTCTAGAATTCTCTTCAAAATAATCATAGTTGCCAGCATTTGCAATGTGCCTTCTTATCTTAGTCGGTCCTCACAAAAAATCCTGTGATAATAAATCCTATTATCATTTCCATTTTCTAAACAAGACAACAGAAACAGAAGCCACTTGCCCACTCCTACAGCAGTTAGTGAGCGCCAGAGTGGGGACTGGATGAAAGTCCACTCTCTTAGCTCTGGCCTCCCCCTCCCTCCCACAGATATCTGTCTGCCCAGCTTGAAAACATTTTTCTAAAGCTCATCTGTTATGTCACCTTCCCCCACCTGAGAAAATGACAGTAAGAAAAGTAGGAATTTGTACTTCTGATCCTCATTTTTCAAAGAACAAAAGACAAAACCCTCATTTACTCAGTGGAGTTAACCTGCATCAGCAAGCTTTTCATCCCTTCTGCCTATTTTCACCGAGAAGAAAAGAAAAGATATGCTTTCCACATAGACTGATGCAAACCTGAGTGATCACTCATGTACTTTAGTTTTAAAGAGACTGTATTGACTCAGCCTCAACACCTGGCGTGAAGGTGAAAAGCCACGCCCCTCTAGAACACAGCCAACAGGTAATCATTATATTCTGGTCTGGTCACAGGTGAATGGAGGTCCTTTGGGGGGTCCCACAGGTTGAATCAGAGACGCCTGCTCTGTGCACAGCCCCAGTCACACTGGGCTCGAACTAACCACTCAAGCCAAGTTGGTCTCCCCAACCAAGAATAGAGCATTGTGGGTAAAAATATGGATTCTGGACCCTGAGTCTAGATCCCACTTTTACTTCTCACTTAAGCGTGGGCAGGTTATTTAGTTTGTCTGTTTCTTGGCTGCTTACCCCTACCTCAAAGGATCAATGTAAAGATTAAATGACTTAAAATACAGAAATGCATGTAGAGCAGAGCCTGGCCACAGTAAACACCATGCAAATGTAGCCAGGGACACTATTGACACTAGACAAAAGTTCTGGGGGACAGGAAGTAGGCATCTTGCATCTTTTGCTATGTTTTCCTGATCACTAGAGCTTAACACAGCACCTGCTTCAGGACAGGCATTCAGTAAATATTAGCTATCTAAATGAATACATTTGATTACAAGGAATGGGAGTAATTGTACGAGCCACACACCATCAAAATCTTGCTAAAAGGGATTCTCGCTTCGCTCTAAAAAAGGAGCAAACACTTGCATATTTATGTATAGATGTAAACACAGTAGCATTCATTTCTGGGATTTGTTTTATTTTTAGGGGTTTTTTTTTTTTTTGAACACTGAATTCTCATTTGCAAACTCATTTTTCCAGTGACATGCCAATTTCCATTAGCTCTTTAATTTCTGGCTTAAAAGCTTTAGCTCTTCTTCACTACACAGTGATGGAATCAACAACCCCAGGGATAAAAACAATAATAATAATAATGAAGTGGAGGCCTGTAGAGACAGGCAAGAAGCCACAGGCCCAATCTTGTCTGCATGGAACAATCTTCTGCATGTCAGCTTTGCTGGAGAACGGGCAGGCCTCTGACTTCAGGGCAAAGCTGGGAGGAGACGCTTCAACTCATCAGAGCTGTGTCCTTAGGCAGAAAGAACCCACACCTGCACTCACCAGAGGTCACCTGCCGCCTGGGCTATGGCCTAAACTTCCTGCACAAAGGCTGCTGGGAAGAGGGGATGACCCAGAACAGGAAGGAGAAAGCTTATCTGGCAAGGATTTCCACAGGCTGATGAATGGGTGTCTCAGGTGTCACTTTTTTCTTAAAATCCTTACATTTCTCACCATGTAAGCATTGAGGGCTGGAGACACCAAGGGAATCTTCTCCTGCCTAAAAGAGACAGGAAGATGATTTGAAAGGAGTACTCTTGACAACCAGAATGGAAAGAGAAGTCTTATGTTGCACAGAAACAAAATCATGTTCTGCTTGGTTTCTTGAAGGTTTGGAAGGTTTCTTGAAGGGTTCCTGGTCTCCCAAACAGATCTAGAAGGCCCCATTCATTCATTTATTCATCAAACCTACACATCGTCCTTGGGCCAGCCACTGTGCCGGGCATGAGGGATATACCTATGAAAGACACAGACTCAACCTGAAAGAGCTCATAGTCACAGGAAGGAGACAGGTGAGAACAATGATGATTATCCAACAGAGTCTAAAAAGTAGAGGCGAATGTAACCCATGTCCTCCCTGGTGGGCACCTCATCCTACACTGAACCCACCCCCATGAAACTCCCCGCCTGTCACTGTGGTGATTACCTGGAGAAATCACCACCATGTGACCACATGCAAAGTCTTTGAACGTTTAAGAATCCACAGCGTGAGAAAGGAGATCACAGATCCCTAGCCACACAGACACAAGCATTCATCCTGTCCCGTCTGTCGGTGAAGCCGCCTCGTGATTTCCTCTTTGAGCATTACAAAAGATGAATGTCTACTGCTTTCTCCGAGACTAGTCATGACAGAGTTTCTAAGACAATTGTACTGGGGACAGGGAAATAAGTGATTGTGGCCTGGGAAAGCATTGGACAAAGAAGTTCTTGGGATGGCGTGACTATCACATCAAGTTCCCTGCAAAGGCGACTCCAAAAACATAATCAGTTTACTTTATTCCACTGCCAAAGAAATGCAAGTACTCCGGGTCTGCTTATCACTGTCTATTCAGTTCTGTTCCCTGGACTTCACCTTGAAGAAGAAAGATGGAACAGGGCGAATGTTTCCTAATTGTTTCCTAAATGCCAACTAAATGCCAGGCACTTTATATGGGTTATCTCATCCACTCTTTCCAGTATTCCGTATGAGAGGGACTACCTGTCCCTTCATAGGTGACGCCTGACATTCAGTGGGATAAGGGATCAGGCCTACCTGATTCTAGTGTCCCCACTTTTCCCCCTCCTGGACACCCCTTTCTTTGAAAATGTAATAGTCCACATTTTTTAAATTATTGTTTAAAGTATTACAAATAGTAGTACATATGTCTTC
>NW_005362797.1:495998-535208 GCF_000412655.1 Myotis brandtii | reverse complement strand
ATAGTCCACATTTGGAGTGCAATAGTACCATGTCAGACAGCCCAGGTTTCCCTAATATCCCTCCTTCTCCTTCCAGGCTTTTCCTTGGAGTAAAAGCTTTGAGAAAAGGCCCAGGCGTAGTGTAGTGAACACTCATTAGTCACACAAGTTAATGGTATCACACAATGGTTAGACATATGGGCTCTGGAGTTCTGCCCCCAAGGCTGAAATCCCAGTTTACCCACTTAACTTAGGCAAACTGCTTAATGTCTTAGAATGTGTTTGCTCATCCATAGCATGGAATGATGAAGACAGAACCTACCCATCAGCTTGTTGCAAGGGTTAAATGGGCTCAAGGACGGAAGCACTTAGAACGGTCCTGGAGGAAAGTAGACCACCAATGAGTGGTAGCTATTTTTTAATATCACAACAGCTCTATGGGGTTTCCCTGTTACAGTCATCTAGACTCCTTCACCTGTCTCAGGGGTCAGATTCTAGAGATGGATGGGGCTTGCGTGCCCTCTATGGGCTGACCAGCTGAGGCCCCGCTCTGGTTAAGTAGCTTGCCCCAGGGCACAGACTAGAAAATCCAGGTGCCTCACTGGGATATGTGGATGCCAGGCTCAGAGGATACAAGGCCCCTGTCCTCAGTCACACCTTGAAATCAATGGCCACCACATTGTTCAGGTGATCTGCTCCTTGGGGGCTGCCTGAGCCTTCTGGGTCCCCCAGATTCCCTGAAACTGTGTCTCAAACCACGCAGAGAACCATCAGGAGGAACAGAGATCAATGGAGCCAACCCAGGGTCTACCAGATAGATACGAGGCCGAGCGTCCCCACCAAAGCTCAGCATAAAAATGATTATCTAGGTGGCCAGAGTAAGCCCTCTACATGGAATAGAAAACTGCTAAGTGGCTTCCTTGGGCTCGAGCCACAAAGACAGCAGCTCGGAGGAAGCAGCCCAACCCAGCACTCAGGGGAGCAATTTCCATGAAGAGGACTTTATAGAAGCAACGTGAGGAAATTGGCCAATTGGAATATTTAGGATTTGAAGTCCCAAAGGGCATTTCAGGCACTTGCTTCTCTTTCCTCTTAGCAGAACCCCAGGATGCCACACCTCAGGGGCTTTCTGGTGGCTTTTTCTGCCTTCCCTAACAAATACATGGTAGCAATCACAATAGCGAAAAGCAACTGAGCTTTTTTTGTTTAATCCTCAGAGCATCCTAACAAGTGAACACTGTTATTAGGGAAGGAGAACTGAGGCCTAGGGTCACTCCCCAAGTCACAATGCCCATGAGTAGTGCAGAGATCACTGGGAAGGTTAGCTCCAGTCTGGGTGCTGACCGCCAGGCTATGCTGCCTGCGTGGCCTGTGCTTGGACAGGGACGTGGAGAGCGAAGCAGGCATCCAGAACTCTTTGCTGAACAGGGAATGTCTATGGGGTTTCCCTGTTACAGTCATCTAGACTCCTTCACCTGTCTCAGGGGTGAGATTCTAGAGATGGATGGGGCTTTCGTGCCCTCTATGGGCTGACCAGCTGAGGCCCCGCTCTGGTTAAGTAGCTTGCCCCAGGGCACAGACTAGAAAATCCAGGTGCCTCACTGGGATATGTGGATGCCAGGCTCAGAGGATACAAGGCCCCTGTCCTCAGTCACACCTTGAAATCAATGGCCACCACATTGTTCAGGTGATCTGCTCCTTGGGGGCTGCCTGAGCCTTCTGGGTCCCCCAGGTTCCCTGAAACTGTGTCTCAAACCACGCAGAGAACCATCAGGAGGAACAGAGATCAACGGAGCCAACCCAGGGTCTACTGGATAGATACGAGGCCGAGCGTCCCCACCAAAGCTCAGCATAAAAATGATTATCTAGGTGGCCAGCATAAGCCCTCTACATGGAATAGAAAACTGCTAAGTGGCTTCCCTGGGCTCGAGCCATAAAGACACAGCAGCTCGGAGGAAGCAGCCCAACCCAGCACTCAGGGGAGCAATTTCCATGAAGAGGACTTTATAGAAGCAACGTGAGGAAATTGGCCAATTGGAATATTTAGGATTTGAAGTCCCAAAGGGCATTTCAGGCACTTGCTTCTCTTTCCTCTTAGCAGAACCCCGGGATGCCACACCTCAGGGGCTTTCTGGTTGCTTTTTCTGCCTTCCCTAACAAATACATGATAGCAATCACAACAGCTAAAAGCAACTGAGCTTCTTTTGTTTAATCTTCAGAGCACCCTAACAAGTGAACACTGTTATTAGGGAAGGGGAACTGAGGCCTAGGGTCACTCTCCAAGTCACAATGCCCATGAGCAGTGCAGAGATCACTGGGAAGGTAGCTCCAGTCTGGGTGCTGACCGCCAGGCTATGCTGCCTGCGTGGCCTGTGCTTGGACAGGGACGTGGAGAGCGAAGCAGGCATCCAGAACTCTTTGCTGAACAGGGAATGAGTCGTTTTCAAGTTTATTTTGTCAGATTATCTTAAGTGTGGCTCTGTCTCTATCTCTTAGCATCTCTCATCTATGATGTTGCAATATCATTCTAACTGGTCTCTCTGATTTCTCCTTCCTCCAACCGAACTTCCCCATTGCTAAAAGAGTTATCTTTCCAACAGGAAACTTCCATCATGCCACGACCTTGTTTAAATCTTTCAGACTCCCCACTTCCCACATCAGAAAGCCTAAACTCCTCAGCAAGGCTCTCTGGGCACCTCCTAAATCCAGTGCCCACCCCGGTCATAGTGATCACAAAAACAATATGTAATTATATATGTGTTTTCCGATGGTCTTAGGTGACCCCTGTGAAAGGGTTGTTCAACCCCTGAAGGGGTCGAGACCCACAGGTTGAGAACTGCTGTTCTAACTGGTCTTTCTTCCTCTGATTTCTCCTTCCTCCAACTGAACTTCCCCATTGCTGAAAGAGTTATCTTTCCAACAGAAAACTTTCATCATGCCACTACCTTGCTTAGTCTTTCAGTGACTCCCCACTTCCCACAGCAGAAAGCCTAAACTCCTCGGCAAGGCTCTCTGGGCACCTCCCAAATCCTATCCCCACCCCAGTCCCAGCCTCCCTACCATCACTTCCCACACCGCTCAGCTCAAGCCACACGGACCACTTACAGACCCTTCATAGGCCCACACATGTCCTTGGGATGCCCTTCACCATGGCTCTTCCCTGTGTGCCTCACTGGGACTCCAATTTTTTCACATACTTCAAAAAGCTCCACGCCAATTAATTCTAATGATTGGTTTATATGACTCTTCCCCCAGAATTTCTCACCCTGTTGACATGTTAGTCTGGGTGGTTCTTGGTGAGGAGGGACTATGCTGTGCATTGTGGAGTGTTTGACAGCATCACTGGCCTCTGCCTGCTAGATGATATAGTACTTCCCCAGCTAGGACAATCAAAAACATCTCCAGACATAATTGCCAGATGCCCCCCTGGAGGCAACCCCTGCCCCATTAAGAACCACTGCCTAAAACTAGCCAATTAATTCTAATGATTGGTTTATATGACTCTTCCTCCAGAATTTCTCACCCTGTTGACATGTTAGTCTGGGTAGTTCTTGGTGAGGAGGGACTATGCTGTGCATTGTAGAGTGTTTGACAGCATCACTGGCCTCTGCCTACTAGATGATATAGTACTTCCCCAGCTAGGACAACCAAAAACATCTCCAGACATAATTGTCAGATGCCCCCTGGAGGCAACCCCTGCCCCGTTAAGAACCACTGCCTAAAACTCTGAGCAACTTGAATAATAATACAAATAGCAGCAGCGATAGCTATCAGTTTTTTAGTAGTCACCAGATGTCAAGCACAGTTCAAAGCTCTCTGCATGAATTATAGAATTTAATCCTCTCAACACCAAAAGGGTAGAGGATTTTAGGCACATTTTATTGATAAATTGGATCACAGGGAGTTAAGTAACTTCCTCAAGGTGTGTCTTATTCTCATCTTTTCCATCTCCAATACCTAGCATGTCACTTGATACCATACAAGCTCAATAGCAATTTAAGGAATACATGAATGAACGATCGAGAGAACGAATGAACAAATGAATGAATGAATGAATGAACGAATGAGATGGTCTCCTCCACTACAACAATCCATCTTTCTTCACCTTTCAAGAACAATGACCTGTCAGTCTCTTCCAGAGTCCCATGGTACCCCATAAAGTCGTTCAACTCATTGGAAAATTCCTCCCCAGCAATGACTCTTCTAAGCTACCTAGCAAATTTCCTTGGGTTTATGCTATTCTGGATACTCTGTATTTGTACTAATAGCCTTAATAACATCTTCCAGCTTAGCTTTATAAGGAGATCAATCAATCCAGACAAGAATACTGGTATTATCAGATAAATACCATCAACCTAATTTTTGACCTATCAGTCACTTCTTTCAGAACTTTAAGAGATACAATAATACTATTTTCCAGCTGAGAAAACACCACACTGAAAAACCTCCCACATACTATTTTTCTAATGAACACTATGTGCAGTGCTGCTCAGAGGAATAACATGAGAGAATGCTGTCTGGTCTATAAGTGTGGACATTTTCATCCAATGAAGTGAAGTGAAGGGCAAACCATAATGTTTGATTCTTGATTTACACAAGTTCAGCATTTAAACCTACTTAGCCTACAAAAACTGGAGAGAAACACAAGTATAAATCCTTCAGTCACAGCAAATGGAGATCCTAAAGTTCCCCATATCCAGGACTGACACTCACAGGCTGTAGAGGAAAGAAACAGAGAAATGCTTCTGTTGTAGAGCAAGGAACTCCAATGTTTCTTGACTCTGCTGAAATTCTACAAAGTATTTCACCTAAAACAATTGTTTAAGAAAGAGTGGAACTTAATGATTAATCAAGACCTACTTAAGGGCTTGTAGACTCACCAGGAGAGGCAAGGTAGAATCAGACAGACCTCACTTTAATCTCAGCTCTGCCCCATTGACAATGAAAAGTTATCCAATCTCTTTTAGCACCAGTTTCCTCATCTGTAAAATGGGCATTGTAATACCAACTTAGAGGGTTGTTGGAAAGATTAAATAACATAATGGGTATAAGGGGCCTAACTCATAACAGATACCTAATAAAAGGTAGCTTTTACCATTGTCATAAAAATGATCTTAAAGACACACACACACACACACACCTCATTTCACAGAGAAACCCCTCAACTCAAAACCTGGGATGAGTCTTAATTGGCAGCACCAGAATTAGAACCTCTACACTCCTCTGTCCTGTCCTTCATTCTGGCCTCTGAACACTTTCTTAAAGTATAGAACCAAATAATTAATCCTGAAATAATAAACAAGTGCATGAATAAGCTCAGATATCTCATAGCATCACCAGTTTATAGATCTAGTGTGATATCTCAATCCAAAAGCATTTCTGTATTGGGTACTACCTAGATGCAAAGCAATGAATAGGCTATACATGGATACAAAGATACACATCATCCTTTTCCTCAAGATCTCATTAAGGATGAAAAATTCATGCAGGAATATAGACTCAATTCAGACCAACTAAGTAAAAATGATCTCACCACATATCACAACAACATGGAATTGCACTGTTAGTTGAAACTACTCCATGTTTATTTCCTCCATTCCTATGGCACCCCAGGCCTTAAATCTGGAACATAGTGTCATCACTACATTTGGTAGCATTTTCTCATGAAAGAAAAAAAAAAGAGAAGACCATCCAAGAAAAAGTGACCCTAAACATTGCCCCTGAATGTTAGCATTTAAAAGTTTTATTTTTTACATAAAAATTGTAGGGCATATGTATAATATCATATTATTCCCAGGTGGAAAATGTGCATTTTTGTTTATTTAAGAGTCAGGTCAGATTATCAAAACTAATTTAAAAGAATACCATTACTATGAAGATGTCAGGTCATAGTGACCTTAGAATTCCCCTCCTATCAATGCAATTTGAAATGGATAAATAATAAGCCAGCCCAGATGCAAATCCTGCAGAATCTTGGATTGTAGTAGCCATTAGAACTTAACGCAGATAATCCCAGAGCCAGAAGGAATCATGGAAGCTGTCCTTTAAGTCCCTGTGCCTTCCAAACTTTAGACCCTCCAGAAAGATGAGACTCTGCTTGGCCTCCATAAATGTCACCACCTTCCACCATGACCAACTCCTCGTGGTTCAGGAGGGTGCGTAGGAGAGGAAATCAACCTTCAGACTCAGAGGTAGCCATCCTCTCTCACCTCCAAGCTGGGCTCCCAACCATTTTCCTTTCCTCCTCCTGGGACTCAGTTCTCTCTTTGCCGATTTCTCCAGCCCCCTGTTCCATTTCCTCCCATCACACCACCTTAGATGGCTCTGCTCCCCCACAGCCCTTCCCAGCCCAGTTCACCACTGCCAAGGTCACCTCCACCCTCTGCTCTCATTGCCTTGCTTCTCCAGGTGGTAGCCCAAGTTCTCTGCCTCCATTTTTTAATGGATCTTTTAATATCCAGGGTATGCAAGGGCCTTAGCACACAGTAAGTGTTCACAAACAGCAACCTTGATTACTACTGATATCCTTATTATTTCATTCCCATAAATCCACCAAAATGGCTGCTCCACATCTGGTGGCCTCATCGATCTTGACAGGTTAAAGCATCCCAACTTGTTCAAAACTCCTTCTTTATTAGAATACCAGAGGCCTGGTGCACAAAATTCGTGCACAGGTATGGTCCCTAGGCCTGGCCTGCGATCAGGGCCATCTTCCCCGGCTGCCCACAGCCGGCATCGCTCCTCTGCCACCACCCACCCCCAGTTTCTCATTTGCCACCGGATGATAGGAGCCTGATGGCCAGGGGAAGGGACTGAGAGGTTGGCTGTTCCCATCCACTTGCCGGCCCCACCCCTGCCGCAGGTTGCCCTCTGTGTGTGGGGCAACCAGCGGGGAGGGCGCCTTGGCCAGGCACTGCCCGCATCCCCCGCCACTCACCCCTGGCTCCCCATTTGCCATCTGGCGATCGGAGCCTGCCAGCTGGGGGAAAGGGACCAAGAGATGGTCAGTATGCCTCATAGTGACTGGTCCAGTGGTTGTTCTGGCCGTTCTGCCATTAGGGTCAATTTGCATATTACCCTTTTATTATATAGGATATGCACCCTTATGTTCATTGCAGTGTTATTTACAATAGCCAATATCTGGAAGCAGCCCAAGTGCCCATCAGTAGATGAATGGATAAAAGCCTGTGGTATATTTACACAATAGAATACTACTCAGCCATAAAAAAGGAAAAAAAATCTTACCCTTTGAGACAGCATGGAGGGACCAGGGGAGTATTATGCTAAGTGTAATAAGCTGGTCAGAGAAAGACAAATACCACATGATTTCAGGCATATGTGGGATTTAATGAACAAAATAAACTAATAAACAAAACAGAAACAGACTCATAGGTAGAGAACAGACTGGCAGCTGTCAGAGGGGAGGGGGATTGTGGGGTGAAAAAGGTGAAGGGATTAAGCCAACAAACAAACAAACAAACAAACAAAAAACTCATAGACATAGACAATAGCATGGTGATTACCAGAGGGAAAGGGGCAGGGGAGGTAGAAGAGGGTATAGGGGGAATAAATGGTGATGGAAGGAGACTTGACTTGGAGTGGTGAATAAACAACATAATATACAGATGAATTATTATAGAATTATATACCTGAAACCTATATAATTTTATTAACTAATGTCACCCCAATAAATTCAATTAAAATTTTTTTATTTAAAAAAATAATAAAATAAAATAAAATGCCTTCTTTCTTTGGCTCCTAGGGCACCCTCTTACCCCAGTGTCTCACTTGGACTTCAGAACCAGGAAGTTAATCAGCGCACATGGGTGGACTTGAATTTGGAAACCCAGAGCCTTTTCGCCTGCTGTTGCTTCTGGTCACCACATCCAAAAGCAGGTGATGCAGGTCACAGCCTGCTCCTACATCCGGGCCATTGTTTATGGCCCCTCTGCCCCCACATTGTCACATGTCTCATTCTCCGGTTTCTTTGAGGTCTCGGCTCAAATGTCACCTCCCCAGAGAGGTCCTCTCCGACCATTAGGAGCATCATAACCAAAGGCAGGTAATCCCAGAACCAGAAAGACAAAATTGGTGCTGTCTTCCGTCCCCACAGGTGGCTCTGTGGTTGACTCCCGCCCTGCTCACCTGGATCAATGTCTCCAGCTCCTGTGGGCTCACACAGATGTGGTCCCGCAGGAATTCTGCCTTTTCCAAGGCGATGGTATTCTTCTGGCTGCTCTCAAAGGGCTGCTCCAGAGCCCGGAAGACGAGACCACCCGTGACAAGGTAGACCACCACCACCACGAAGATGGCAACCACGGTTTTCCACTTCATGACGGTCTGCAGGCCCCCCTGGGAGGCACCTTCCATCCTGGCTACCACCGTGGCTCGGGAGGAGATGGACAGGCGTGGGGCCGGGTAGTGCCCGTTAGAGGCACCCTTGGGCTGGCACACTGGGGGCGCTGCTGCGGGAACGGCCACTGGGAAACAGGGAGAGGAGAGGGAAAGAGAGTTTGTTTATAAGCACAGAACACAAAACTGCTCAGAAATTAAGCACAGATGTCTTCCTCAGGCCAGCTTTCAAGTGTGAGGAGTAAAATGGTTCACCAAGATGCATTTGGGGAATGTGATCAGTCCTAGTTTTTTTTTTTAAGTTATTAATTGAATTTGAAATGCTACTATTTTTCTACAAGTGTCCAAATTTGAAGCCTGGTCCCCATTATTATTCATCTCCTCTCTCCTTGTTCAAACAATATGTAAGATACATATCAAATCATCATATTGGAAAAACAGACATTGTTCCACGTGGAGGGGAAATAAATGAGAGATGGATACCCAGCTACTCTGTCCACGTACTGAGGGCAGAGCAGAGAGGAGGTGAACGACCAGCAAGTTTAACAGTCCCTGTTATCCAGGGCTGACGTCACAAAACAAAGAAAAGAAGGGTGAGCTGTCTACAATGGTCATGAGTCAAAAATGAGACACAGTCAAGAAAGTTTGGTTTCTGACTACTCAAGGCGAAGAAAAAGAAAGGTGGCCATAGAGAAAGAAGGAAGCAATGGGTGATGTTTATGCAAATTAACTTGGTTTCCTGAAAAATATAAGAATACTAAAATGCCTCCTAAACATACCTCTCAACAGAGAATGTGATGACTCAGATGTAATAACTCCTGACCTATTAATAATAAAAGTTTTCTTCTATTTTCCTCTAATAAGAAGCCACTGAAAAGGAAATTTCCCCGTTTTCTAAACACATGGAATTCTCAAAGGTCCCTCATCTCTGTGAGAGCAATTTCATTACCTTGGAAATAAATGTGCGAAGCTGGGGTCTTTTCTGGAATGGCAGGAAGTTGAGAGTGGTGTTGCACATGCAATGCTATTTCAGAAAACATCCATTTCCCTTTGGGTTTGTTCTCCCTTTATTGTACTAATGCTTATTATGGTCTCCGTCATGGTGCTGCCCGACCTTTGTGTAAATAAGGTATTAGGAGATGAAAAACCTCATTACCTAAGTGCGGCAAACGACCTCACTTCTGAGAGCTAAACTGCTCAGTTTCTGCCTTGGGAAACACCAGTGACCCTGACAACACCTGGCCGGAGGGATCAGCTCCTTGGGTAATTTAGGTTCGTACATCAGCCTTTCCTCCCAGAGCCTCAAAATCTGCTCTTCTCTTTGGAAACCAACCTGAGCATCCGTCTTTATTGTATACTAGAGGCCTGGTGCACAAATTTGTGTACTGGTGGGGTCCCTTGGCCTGGCCTGTCCTCTCTTGCAATCCGGGACCCCTTGGGGGATATTGCAGAGCTGGTTTTGGCCCAATCCCTGCAGGCCAGGCTGAAGGACCCCACCGGTGCACGGATCCATTCACCAGGCCTCTAGTATGCATATAAGATCTTTGATTAATCTCTTCCTGCCTTTCCCCCTCCTCGCTTACCTCTGAGATTCATCAGTCTGTTCTATGTTTCCATGCCTGTGGTTTCCACTCCTGCATTGAACGTCTGCCCCCCTGGTGGTCAGTGCACGTCATAGCTACCAGCTTAGGCTTTTATATATATATAGATTATGTGAACAAATACAGTCATTACATGTTACATTTACTTCTAAGTTACATGAACATACAACTCTAGAATATCTGAGAGATTCAAGAATTAGAATCTGCACCCTGGGTATTATATTCCCTGAAGACAGTATGTTCAAGTTTCCACTTGTCCTTGACACTGGGAGGGTGAGCCTTGTCTAGGGCAGCTTTCTTTCAACCTTGCCTGCATTTCCCATCCATTTGACCTCCTTGCTGTCATTTCAATCCCTTGCACCTCTCACTATACCCATGGCCACTGGCCTTGTCCAGGCCACCATCCTGTCTTGCTTGGACCAGTCCAGTAGCCTCTTAGGTGACCGCCCTGCTTCCACGTTCACCCACCTGTTCACCCATAAATCTGGGGTTAAATACCACTTCTGGAAGCATCTCTCCCCTGTTCCCTCAGTGGTCTGCAGACTAATGACCCCCAAAGATGTCCACACATCCTCACCCTAGTTCCTATGCCTACACTACCTCAGGTGGCACAAGAGTACTATGCTGCAAAGGTGACTACATTGAGGATCTAGAGATAGGGTGGTTTTCCTGGATTATCTGGGTGAGCTCAGTTTAAGTGTCCTTATAAGAGGGACGCGGGAGTGCCAGGGAAAAAATGAGATGTTAGGACAGAAACAGAGGTCAGAGTGAGTAGGCATGAGCCAAGGGATGCAGATAGCCTCCAGGCACTGGAAAAGGCAAGAACAGATTCTCGCCCTGGAGCCTCCGGAAGGATTCAGCCCTGCCTACACCTTAATGTCCTCCCACTGAGACAGATTTTTGAACTTCTAACCTCCCAGACCATAAAGTGATAAATCTGTGTTGTTTTCAGCCACCACATTTGTAGCAATTCATTCCAGCAGCAACAGGAACTAATAACCCCCACTACCTTGGTCTCCCTTGGCCCACACCCACTGCCTCCTGGTGTTGGTAGAGCCTGTCTACCCGTCATTCGACTTAGAGCTCCAGGAAGGCAGGCACCATGTCTACCCCCTCACCTTTGCACCCCAGTGTCCTGCACAGTGCCTGGCAGGCAAAGGGAGGCCAATCAGTGATGGCTGATGAAATGAATGGAGAATGGTGGGAAGGAAGAAATGTTGGTATCCAAACTATACATACAATGTGGATGAGTGGTGTTGAGTGGAAAACAAGTTGGCATTCCAACAAGACTGGACAAAAGGTTCTCCAACAGAGCAGATCACTGTTCACGCCTTCTTGGAATTCCCTAGGCCAATAGCCCCGTTCTACCCTCATCTGCCTGGGAAGCTCCCATCCTTCTCAGTCTCAGCTCAGAGCTGCCTCCTCTGTGAAGTTGGCCTACACTCTCCAGGCAGACGTGACCTGTCTGTCCCCTCCAAGAGTCTGTAGGCTCCTTGGAGTCAGAAAGCTTGTTTTTCAATTGTTAGAACTCCATATCTTGGCACAATGCCTAGCACAGAGCAAATACATCTTTTCTGTTGTTGTTATTGATGATAATTCCTTCAAACTATAAACAAAGCTCCATCAGAATCACCACCATCCTTTGTAACAAGCATTCATGTAGTACTAAATGGGCATGGGGAGCTGTATGGTGGTGGGACTAAGTCACCGTCCCTCCCAGCGTGGGCGTGGAGGGGGTGACAATCTCCTTAAGGAACAGTCCACAGCCTCAGGTAGCAACTGTCAGGATGGAGCCCCGCTGGATGAGAAATGATGGGCCTGAGCATGGAGGCCAGCTGCTGGGTCCCCTTCACTGACTCCTGCATCACGGATGGTTCCAGGGTTTCTAGGACCCCAAAGCTGGGCAGAAGTGGGCTTGAGAAAGGTCTTTCCAGGCCAGTTCATGGTGCCAGTTTGCTAAGAGACTGTCCCTGGGAACAGAGTTAGAACAGAATCCACCAAACCCGGAGTTTCCAAAGCACCAGGAGCAAAAACCAGAGTTCCAGTCCCAAACCTGTGAGCATGAAACCACCCTTTAGTTTCTCTGTTTTCTTATCTGCAAAATATGAATAATAATGGCCAATTCTTTTTTAACCCCTACAGGGTTTTCAGGAACAGCAAATGAGGTGCCCTGGTTTAATGACTGGAGTACAGTGGAACTTCATTTCTCGAACTTAATTCATTCTGGAAGGCTGATCTAGAAGTGATTTGTTCAAAAACGAAATAATTTTTTTCCCATTAGAAATAATGTAAATTGAATTAATCCGTTCCAGACCACCAAATGATTCCCTGTCACAGCACATGTCTAATGTACTGATTAATTTATAAATAAACATTTCTTTTCTTAAATTTATAGAACTACCCTCTATCACCCTTAAAGGAATTTTTTCATATATCACTGCCTACAAAATGCTATCATCAGCTAACTGCTTTTCCTTTATACAAACAACAGTTTTTCCACTTATTCAATTGCCAGCGATTGCTGTTTTGTGAGCACTTTCACACCCTTTGCAACATTAGCACTCTTGATGGCCTCTTTCTGCTTTAAAATTGTGCTAATCCTCAATTTCATGAGCAACAAACACATTCTCTCCCTTTGCTTGTTGCATTATAGAAGCTTTTTGTCATGTTGGATATCAGCTTAAAAGGGCTGTCAGGTGGAAAACTGAAGTTTTGGTCAACAAGGAAGACATTTTTGTCTGTGAACAACGTGGTCAAAAATCGAATTGTTTGAGATGGGAGACATTCGAGAAACGAGGCTTGACTGTATATGTATAGACATCAGGGGCACTGGTAGGAACCTTGGAATATTATAAATCTTTTGTGTAATGGACTGAAAATGGAGTTGGTTGCCTTAGCAAAGTTGGCTGCACATTTCATTGGCTGAAAAAGGACTTGGTTTGTGCCCTTTGCTTTAATTGGATACGTTTTTAAAGGGTGTTTTAATTAATCCATTCCTTCTCCTCCGGAGCCATAGTGGCTCTCACTCTAATACAAAGTTGCCGTGTGACCTGGGATGCTGCTGGAGCTCGCTGTGCCTGAAGCCAGCAAAGAAGCAAAATGGCCATGTGATGACCAAGGTGGTGGTGAAGGTAACAGGATGTCCTACCACTTATTGGGCACTTCCTTTGTGCCCGTCACTCTAATAAACTCTGCTTCATTGTTGCATTTGGTCCTCAGCATGAGGTATGATCGCCCTGTGTGATTCCAGTTTCTCCCAGAAGCGGGCACCAAGACGGGATTTTGTGCATGGATTTCATTAGGGGAAATGCATGTGTGAGAGAAAATGGGAGTCCTTCTGGGGGCTAGTGCAGCCAGCAGACACACTGTGAGTCTGGTCCCCAGTAAAGGAGAGAGGGAGGAAGGATGGACTAGAGCATTCAAGAGCCCCTGCAGCCTAGGGGAGGTCCAGCATGGCAACTGAGGAGTTCTTGAGCCAAAGTTGGCCATCTGAGGAGTCGTGTGTCTCCCAGGAAGACACCTGCTTAGGGCCCTGCAGCACTCAGTCCCCAGCTGGGAGCAGACCCCGGAAAACGTGCCCAGAGGGCAAGCCCACAGTGGGTTCCACAGCAGCCGCTCAAGCTCTTGGTCAATTATGTTCCCTCACTCCCTCTCGCTCCCTCCAGGTGTTGGAGGCCTGAAAGGCATACGCTTTCTCATGGCCACCACCCACCCTACTTCACAGATGAAGAAACTGGGACCCAGAGAAGTTCAATGACTCAATTGAGGCCAAGAGGGGCGAGAGTGGTGGGGCCAGGATTAAAATGAGAGGAATCTGACTTCAAAGTCAAGTCTCCTATGAAGCATAGATACAGAAAACTAGGAAACAAAGAAATTCCAGGTGGAAAAGGCCCCTTTATCCAAAACTCAGAAAGGCATGTGTCTCTGACAGGCACGAATATATTTCCCCGTCAATGAGATTGACCACTGTAGTTTCCTGGAGGTGATGGAGGTTTGCCCATTGAATGAATCAATAGTGGGTGGGTCACATCAGTAACAGCCTATCCTGCCTGTGACTCCAACTGACAAGAGAGGAAGGGCTGGAAGACATATCCCTCTGTTGATGCTCATTTTTAAAACGTTTCCTCACAAACATTAGCCCATTCATTTTTACCTAAATGTGGGTAGATAGGAGGGCTCATGTGGAGATCCACTTCTTCTTGGTTGAATGAGTTCTTAGTAATTTTACACGATTCAGGGTTTCCCATGCCCTGTATACTTCACTGCATCATCCATTCATGCATTCAATCAACAAACATTTGAGTTTGCTGGGCAACATGCTTGGTGCTGGGGATATATAAGTAAATAAACACATCCCTGCCTTCGGAGTTGGTGGGAGAGTTGACAAAGATCTTATCATGTGGGAACCTAGTTTATCTTCACAAAAGGGCAGTGGTCATTATCTGTCTCCCTTGGTGGATGGGGACACTGACTAGCGAATCACAAGCTAACAAGCAATGACGTCCTGGATCCGTCTTCAGACACTGCACCCCGAGTGCCTCCACTCCTCCCACTCCACCCAGAACAAATATCACCCACAGGCGCAGGGTCTCTTGGAAACCTGAAACGCAGCCACTTCAGAGGTGCCACTGTCGCCCGGCAACGTGACTCTGTCTATTGACCCAGGCAAAGTACAACTGTGACCACAACACTCAGCAAGAGGCAGAGAACGCCTGCCGCCCCCCCCCATCCTGCTCCCCCCAGACTCCCTCAGGTCTGGAATTGTTCCAGGGCCACCTGCAAGGCAGCTCAGAGCTTTCACAGAGCCCCAGGTTACAGCTGTGCCTGGAATCTCCAAAGGCTGCCCAGGGCGTGGGCTGGTGCTGGGCCGGGTGTGGAAAGGGGGTGGGGGGTGAGGTGTTGGGAAGAGGAAAGGAGCAATGAGGAGCAGACAATTCCAGCCCCACCTGCCTGCGCTGTCACAGCACGTGGTTTCAGCCATGACCTGCCTCTGTGAAGAGCAGAAAGAACGTAGGTGCTCCCTCTGATTCTCAACCTTGTTTTTCCTGTTTCCAGGGCGCAGCTGTATCTTCACGGTGATCGAGCTGGTCCTGGTAAAAGTACAGGGGCAGCTCAGTCTTCATACAGTAAGTGAGCAAGCCGTGTACTCTTACCAGCCCCCAAATGCCACCACGGAAAAGGCTCTCCCCTTGGGCTTCATCACTGCTCTTGCCTCGCCCCCTTTAAGACCTCAGGCTTTGTTTGCAGACGGAAAAGACCGAGGTATCATGAAATTTCCGGGAAGCTTTAGAGACAGACAGCCAAGATGAGAGGAAACGAGGCTGAAAGGGAGGGAGAGGGAGCTGAGAATATGCTGCCACCTCGGTTCACCTCTGTGCAGACCCTGGTCTCACCTGAATCACCAAGACAACCTCCTTTAAGTCCATCCTCCCCAACGCAGCCAGGCGGCAATCTCTCAGGTGTGAATCTGATCACATCCACTTGGTCCTTAAGCTCCCCTGGGGGCACCACGGGGATTCAGAATAAGTGCTGTCTCCGTGGCTTGCACCAGACTCTCTTCCAGAACCTGGCGCCTGCCTGTCTCCCCAGCCTCTACCGCTGCCACGCCCTCACACTCAACCTTCGCCCCAGCCAAACCCAGCAGCACCCAGGTCCCTGCGTGCTGAGCCCAGAGGAGTGGGTCTTGCTTCCAAGATTCCTTTCTCCTCCCCAATCTTTAGCTGCCAACTCCTCCTCATACTTTAAGCCTCACTTCCTATGTCACCATCTCCAAGAAGTCTTCCCTGACTGCCCCTCCCACCCCCAGTGGGATCAGTGCTCTTCCTCTATGCCAGTGGTCCTCAACCTTGGCTGCACATTAGAATCACCTGGGAATCTTTTTAAAATCCTGATTTCTTGCCCTAACCGGTTTTGCTCAGTGGATAGAGCGTCAGCCTGTGGACTGAAGGGTCCCAGGTTCGATTCCGGTCAAGGGCATGTACCTTGGTTGTGGGCACATCCCCAGTAGGGGGTGTGTAGGAGGCAGCTGATTGATGTTTCGAAATTCTGTTTCTTTGTTATGGGGTGGGGCCCCAACATTAGTAACAAAGAAACAGAATTTCCGGAGGATGAGGCCCAGAAATCAGGATTTTAAAAAGATTCCCAGGTGATTCTCATGTGCAGCCAAGGTTGAGAACCACTGCTCTATGCTTTCTCTGTGTCTCAACGTGGAGTGTAGCATAGTGCCTACACCTGGAAGGCTCCTAGTTACAATTTGCTCCACTCCTGAATTCATTCACGCATCCCTCCATAAATTGCCTGGAGCTGGCATTTAGGATATCAAGTTCACACACCTGCCCCAAAGAATATGTAACTGCAGAGTGCTCTGAGTCTGAAGATATGAGCACCCTAGTACTATTGTGTGTGTGTGTTTTTTTTTTTATTTTTATCCACAGATAGATATCCTGAGCCAAGGTGTCAAGTTCTCAGAAAGTCAATAGTCCAAGCAGAGCTCTTCATGGCTCCATTGTCAATTGCTAGGGAAGACCAGAAAGGAGACAGAGAAGTAATTCACTTCCCGGTGCTCCAAACACTCTGAGCTTTCTTGTTCTCTTCACAAAGGGCTAGAAGATTACCTTTTACTCATGGGTACAAAATATTCCTTAGGTTGGAAAAAGAAAATCTGTTGAATGGCATGAATCATCCTCGGTGAGTCACCTCCCCGGGGCCAACCAGGCAGAATTCCCCTCCAGTCCGCTTTCCTGGGGTCCCTCTGACCAGGACCCAACAGCGTGATTTGGAGTTGAGGACCCCAAAGGCTGAAGCCCTGCCCCCTCCTTGCACCCCACCCCCTCCAGGCACTCCCACCCATCCTGGGGCGAGTACAAAGGTTGCTGGTTCATCTGGGGGTCAAAGGACCAGAGACTTCCTTCTCAGGACTAGTAAGCAAATGGTTTCTCCTGACACCCCCACCCCGCCCCCCAATCTCTTGTATTTATGCACCAGGGGCTTGGCACACAGTCAGGGTCCTTCACCAGCACAAGGGCCCAGAGAATGAGGATCTTAGGATTTGGGCCTCAACGTAGGCAGTAGCAGAAGAGGTGAAGAGGGGTCAGAGACAAGGGCTGGAAAACCCCCATGAGAAGTGTGCGGAGGGCAGGGTCTGGGATGATACTCAGGCACCTGGCTTGGAAGAGCGTGGTGTTCTCCAAGACAGAAGAGGCAGGAGACTGAGGTCTGCGGCTCCTGTAGCACACCCAGGGGGAGATATCCGGTAGAGAGTGGGCACAAGGGACTGGGACTCAGGGGTGGGGGTCAATCTATCTGGAGCCTGGGTTTGAGAGCCACGAGAATAGAAGTGGTATGGAAGCCAGAGCTGGATGAATTGGTCCAGAGGGAGATGGAGAATGAGAAGCCACTAAAAGATGGTGCTTAAAGGAGCAGCATTCAAGGAACAGCAGAGGGGAGAAACACACACAGGAGAAGCAGGATGAGGCGTCCTGGGCGTGAGGTAGGGCAGCTCTTCTACCACCTCCCTGCTTGTAGCATCGTTCACAAGGCCTGGCCTGGAAGAGCCTCAGTGTGTATCTGCTGAATTGATTGCTGGCACACAGCATTACGTTGCTGCTCATTAATGGCTATCTCATAGACCCTTTTCTCTCCCTGGCTGCCAGGAAGCTCTCTTCAAAAGAAAGCCTGTTCCAGAATTTCTGGACATTGTAGGTAACTCCTGAACCAGGGGGGATGCCTTTAGTGCTACAATGAAAGGGGCCCTCACCCACCCACATGAGCACACGGAGCCCAGGACCAGAGTTAGTTCTGATGTGTGCTGAGCTGGTCAGAACAGCCCTGGCATTTCCCACTGGACTGCTCATCTTTTGGGATCCAGGGCTGCCTACCTCGTGGTTCTCCCAACAGACCTCAGACCCATTTGTCTTGACTCCATGGTCAAGGCCTACAGGTACACAGCCACAGCTGGGATTCTTTTGCCTTGTCCCCCAAGGCTACATGAATACCATATTTTGTCTCTTGCCCTAAAATTTTTCCTTCACAATTTAAATTAATCAGAACATTTTAAAAAGGAAAGACATTTCCCCCCCTCCATTTGGGATTAAAATTAATATAAGCAACCGCAGCTCCCGAACACCATTTGTCTTGACTCCATGGTCAAGGCCTACAGGTACATAGCCACAGCTGGGGTTTTTTTTGCCTTATCCCCAAAGGCTACATGAATACCATATTTTGTCTCTTTCCCTAAAATTTTTCTTCCACAATTTAAATTAACCAGAACATTTTAAAAAGAAAAGACATTTTTTCCCCTCCACTTGGGATTAAAATTAATATAAGCAACCGCAGATCCCAAATAGATCTCCTTTACCCTGGAGCCAAGTGCATTAAATCCTACTGTCAGGGCCCATTCCTTCCAGGGAGAGGTTTGCCTTTCCCAGGTCTTGCTAAACCAGTTACCTCTTCTCGCTGGGCTCCTCGCAGAGCATGCCCCACAACCAGGCTGGAGCAGGTGATCCTCCTAAAATCCCAATCTTGCCCCTGCTTAAACCCCACAGTTACTCCCATGGCTCTGCACATGGCCTCCAATGTATCAGGGCCCGGCTTGCTTCTTCAGCCCTACCTCAGCCTCGCCACGCTTTCCCCCAACCCCAACAAACTCCCATCAAGATCAGCAGTCACAAATGCATGAGTGGTCGTACCAAGCTAACCAATTCCTTTAAAAGATCCACAGTAGAAAGCAAAACTGAAAAATGTGTTAACCTCTTAGGGCAGTGGTTCTCAACCTTCCTAATGCCACGACCCTTTAATACAGTTCCTCATGTTGTGGTGACCCCCAACCATAAAATTATTTTCGTTGCTACTTCATAACTGTAATTTTGCTACTGTTATGAATCGTAATGTAAATATCTGATATGCAGGCTGTATTTAGGCGACCCCTGTGAAAGGGTCATTCGACCCCCAAAGCGGTCGCGACCCACAGGTTGAGAATCGTTGCCTTAGGGAGACAGATCCTATGACCAAGTCCATAAGCTTGGCTATTGTCTAATTTCCTAACCTTAGGAACTCTGTTTATTGCATTCCACCTAATGATGGTGAGAGCAGCTAGAGGTACTTCAATAAGTTCCAAGGTTTTCTAAAAGTTCCATATTTATCAGAGCATAAAATATATAGAAGTGATAGGAGAAGGCATTTAGAAATTTGTTGTGTCATCCGCTTACTCAGCTAGTACATGCCAACTAGGTGCAGGGAAGAGAACCAACCTCCACAGTGTCCAGGCTGCCAAGCTGCCATCCACCTGGAAACCGGGGGAACCAATGCTTTTGAGAAGTGTGAGGCCAGTGAAGCCACGGAATGTAAGCTCCCCTGTGGATTGATCTCCTTCCCCATAGCCTTGATCCCTCTTCCACTCTCTGCTTCCTCTGCTCTGATGCACCCTTCCCTTTCTCCCCATCCCAAGCCTTTTCAAAAACACCTCAGGACCCCCAGTTACCCAAGAGCACCCCTATTTCCTCAGCCTTTTCTTTTAAAAAAATATATTTTATTGATTTTTTACAGAGAGGAGGGGAGAGGGATAGAACGTTAGAAACATCGATGAGAGAGAAACATCGATCAGCTGCCTCTTGCACGCCCCCTACTGGGGATGTGCCCGCAACCAAGGTACATGTCCTTGACCAGAATCGAACCTGGGACTTCCTCAGCCTTTTCAGGGAGCCTTTCTCCACGTTGTTCCCTGACACCTGGACTTCCCCTGAGGGAACTCTGCATGTGGCTTTCAGGTAGAGGTTGTTCAATCTCCCTTACCCACAACATCAGGACCATCCTATTCCAGAAAACCAACAGTCTACACTCTGTGTCAAACTCCTTGTTCGTTTGAGACCCAAGCCCTCTGGCTCATCCACTTCCTCCTTTTCCTCATGGCTGCTGGTGGAGACCCCATTCTCTCCTAGATTCCCTGAAGCCTTCCACCCAGATCCTGCTCTCCTCCTGGGTGAATTGCCCCGCGGACAATCCATCCAACACCTGCACTCCCATTGCCTCGATTTTCTCACCATTATCAGCATCTCCATTCCACTTCACCCAGTGACTTAGATCAGATTCCTAAGTAGATCCATGAATAGATCCTGAAATGAGCATTGGTTTGCAAGCAATTTATTTAGGAAGTGCTTCCGGGAGAAGGCCATGAGGGAGTGGGGACACAGGGAGTAAAGGGCAGGAACCACGCAAGGGTGTGATTCCAGGTGAGGCCCCATCTCTGCCTGAGCTCTTGGGGAGCCCTGCAGCACACATTATGTCTCCGAGTTCACCCCACCTTGAAGTAAGGGGGCTAAACATTCATTCCCTTACTCTGTCAGTCACTGGCTTCAGACAACCCCCTGGGAATATGAACTCCAGGACCAGCCTGGAAGAGGTGCTAGCAGACCCAGGAGAGTTCTCTGACAAGGCTGTCGGGAGGCACTGCGGGGAAGCTCACAGACTCTGGAGTCCAGTGCACGGGTCCAGGAAAACCATCAGCGAGAGCTGGGAACACCGCCGGCATCCACAGCAACCACCTCCTCTTCCAGTGGCAAGAAATGGCCCTGCCTCTGACATGCCCCATTAAGGAGACCCACTTCGGACTTGAGCATCCTCTCCTTCCCGCTCTCACCCTCAGTTACTCGCCCTCCGCCCTGCCCTCCGCACGTAATTCCCTTTCTTCCTTCCCCACCCGGCTCAGATTCCGTGCTCAACACTCCACTCTTCAGGGAACAGACTCCACTTCCTTTGTCCTTTCCTGGAAACTTATTCTTTCTTTCAGCTCAGGGTCACATCCTGGCTGCGGCAGAGAAATCGAACAGCCAGGGGGATGGCTGCTACTCTAAAGCCATGGTTTCTTCCTCAACTGCCCTCGATGCCCATTGCAAGCCTGCCCTGCTTCCCGGCTCAGAGCCAGCAGTCAGGACACGTCATGAAGATATTAAGGTGGATTCTCCTATAAACAAACCTGAAATTGTATCTGGAAATCCCTCTGCAACCTAGATATTTACTTTGCACAAGAATTTCCTGCAGAACTGGTTTAAACAGAAATTTCTGTGTGCATGTAAAATGGGCTTTGGCTTATATCTCTATAGTTTTAAGAACAAACCGTTGATACAGAATGAGGTGTACCCTTGCTTTGCCCTTCTCCTGGGGTCACTGACTGGCGTCTCAATGCCCCAGTGCACGCTGCTCAGCCAGCAGTATCAGTGGCTTCATCGCTCAGCACTGCTGGACCATTTCATAGCCACCAAAACCTCCTACAGAAAAACTCAGTTGGGGGAAAATGTTTTTTTTTTTAGCTCTTCCTTTGCTGTGCCTACTAAGTTGCAAAAGGGAATGAGGTCCATCCAAGAAAGAAAGCAGTGTCTACAGAATACCCTAGAAAACAGCTTCGCCTTTCAGCATCACCCGCCAGGATCATTCCCTCCAAGGTGGCTCCTCTAATGCAGCATCACGGCTGCTGACATCAGCATTTCCAATTTACTGCGAATGCAGCTCCGAGGCTGGCAGCGAGTGCGGTGAGCCAGAGCGCTGAACCGAACAGGGAAAAGAATCCCCACATTGTTCCTCTGGAGGCTGGGAAGAGAATGCTGCAGAAAACGGGCCAGCCCATTTCTCTGAGAAGCATTTTTAAACCATTATCAATAGCTTTAATGAGTGAAGTCTTCAAGGAATCAAGAGACTTACTGAAAAATTGGGGAAGTGAATGTCAAAAGGCGGGAAGGGAAGCTTCCATTAACCAGCTCCGTGTATTTCCAGCACCACCTGGGTCTGGGGGATGGAAGGGGGTGGGATGAAGGCAAGAGTCAGTGCTGCCAGGGGAACTGCAGGGGAATTTTCCACACCAGAGAGCTGCTGAATGTAGGCTAGACCTTCTGGATAAACCAACACCTCACCCTACCCTCCAAATAGCTGCAGTCCTTTCTCACTAGTAATTCCTCCGGCTAGAAGGTCAATTCTTCTGCATGCCCCTAGAACATGGTCCCTTTGTCCCAACCCCAGTGTACAGCCTACAAGAGTTAACGTTCACAGAATGGATTTGACAAGTGTCCATCAAATATCCATTGTGCTTCAGGCACCAGGGGACACAAAAGTGATGGAGCAGCACACCCACTGTCCAGGAACTCAAGGTTGGGTGAATTGGGGTGGGGGATGCCTTCAGAAAAGACCCAGCACTCAAGGATCTAGAGCAGCGGTTCTCAACCTGTGGGTCGTGACCCCTTTGGGGGTCGAACGACCCTTTCACGGGGGTCGCCTAAGACCATCGGAAAACACATATATAATTACATATTGTTTTTGTGATTAATCACTGTGCTTTAATTATGTTCAATTTGTAATAATGAAATTGGGGGTCACCACAACATGAGGAACTGTATTAAAGGGTCGCGGCATTAGGAAGGTTGAGAACCACTGATCTAGAGCATGCCTCCAAAATCTCAGAAAGTAGATAGATCCTTATATGGGTCGCATGAGAATCTGCCAAGCTGCTGTGCTGGTCCTTAAGCTGCTCCTCAAGAAACAGGTCATAAAGCAAGGGTATACTGTCATTCATTTTCAAGGCTTAAACCCCTCTTCCACACGACCACCCTCAGACCCGAATCTGTTACGTGGGCAAACTCACCATGTGATGGGTTAGTCACAATTAAGCAGCCACCATAAACAGAATCCCTTTCAAGGAACTGCCCAGTTATAAGAACCACGGGACATTATTTGAAAATCTAATTTGCTCAAAACACCAATTAGATATTGAATACTGGCACACAGTAGGGCTCAATCAATGAGTGTAGAAAGCAGATATGGCCTTCGGCTTGCCATGCAAACCAACATTATCTGTGGATGCAGGCTTCTTGTAAATAGCAAAGCTCAGGAAAAAACCACAAGAGAACAAAACCATTTTCATAGATAGTTAAATCTAACCTTTGGGTTTCTCAGGTTTTAACCAAGGAATAGTCTCTTCATAGAAAGTCCTAGCTGGTATGTAATTTGTCCTACATTTCAGATTCAATTAATTGCTTTGAAATTGCCTCTGAAGGGGTCATTGGAAATAGTCTTGTGGCTATGTCTCCTGTACCTCAGAGAACAGGGGAGAAAGGAAGGCAGAGAAATTGCTGCATCCAATTAAACTAGCGAATGACTCTGACTGGCTGTCTCAGAATTTGTGGGCATTTCCAAGAGTTCCCTGCCTTTCAAAGATTTTTAATGGCCTCTCTAAAGCCAGCTGCATTTAAGCTATAACTGGGATGTCCAGAATTCAGCAAAGCCATTTGCTCCAGAGCCACAGGGCTAAAATAGTGTGTCCTGGAGTAAGTACTTGGAGCCCCCAGCACAGCCACCAGTGCCACATGACTTAATTCCCTGAGAACTTCCACCTGAGGCCCATCCCATGGAGTCCTATAAGTAGTGTCACAGGTACTGGGGAGCTCCTTTTCATTCAAGTATCCTTGAGTTTCCATCAAACCAGCTTTTGATAAATGCCTACTATGTGCTTCACACTCTGTGAGGTGCCCTAAGGGAACTGAATAGAAGTTATTCCCAGAAATAACATCCCTCGAGGTTGGCTTCCTTATTGGCCCTAGGGGCTCAACCTAGAAGCTGAGCATGTGGTCGCCTACATGACAGTCTAGTTAGGGTAGGGTTGTGAGATTTGTGAGTGTGCTAAAATTCACACAATATAAAATTCATGACTTCTACTATTTTAAAGTGTACAATGCAATGTGGGCTGCCAGACACAGAAAAAAGAAAAGAAAAAAGGACAGTTAAATTTGAATTTCAGATTTAAACAACAACAACTTTTTAAGATAAGTGTGTCCCATGCAATATTTGGGAATACTTACATTCCCCCCGCCCCCCGAACTTCACATTTAATTGTTTGTCCTGTATTTCATCTGGCAACTCGAAGCCAGGTAGACAGAAGAAGCACAGCCACCAGCCACTCGACACAACGAGCCACAATGTAGGCAGGACGACACTGGGTGAGGCCACCCAACTGCTCCTTGAAGGGTCTCTACTCTCTCCCGCTGCCAGGTGCAGAGGACACCATCATGGTCACGTTAGACTTGGCCACTCAGCTGCACTTCACACAGAAGGCCTTGCTCCTGCTTACAATGCTCCCACTCTTGACACTTCTGTGCCACCAACTTTCAAGATTTTCCTCCACTTTCTCTGGATGAGTCTTTTAAATTCACTCTGTGAAGTCCTCATCCTAAAAATTAATAAATATTGGACTTGTATTCTGTCCCTGAGTGACCTCTTCTAGGGCCATGGTTTTAAACCCCACCCACTTGTTGATGACTCCCAGATCTTTATGCTCAGTGAAGCCACCGGCAGAGTCCAGCAGAAGAAAACTTGGGGATCTGGGTATAAAAGGTGCAGGAGCTGCAGGGGTGCTGTGTCCCCAGGCTCTGACTAGGTGCTAAGCCAGGCTGACACTGCAGATGTCCATACCATTCTGTAACTGAATAATGAGGGAGCTCTGCTGGCTATCAGTTATAGGAATCCAGATGCCACATCACCACGGCCATCACCAGTAATATCTGGTTGTGCAATGAAGACAATCTCTAACGCATCCTCATGGACTGCATGGAAGGCCATGCAGCCATCACCCAAGTGGCCAACCTTCCAAGGACACATGGGCTTTGGAATGCTCAGGGCCAAGGCCCAGCCTTGGAGGTGGTACCTGGAGAAGCCCCTCACCCAAAGAATGGCATTGCAATGGGCGTTGAAGGAAGTTGAGGTCAGAAGAGAGAGATGACCAAATATAGTATAATATATATAATGTAACATATCTCAAAGGCTATTGAGAATTTTTGTTGGAATTTAGAGTAGGGGTCCAGAATCCTATAAGCCTTCCCTCCCTCTTATTCTTTGTACTGGGTCCCAAGACTCCCTTAGGACCTGGATAATTCATGGAACACTATTAGAAAGCAGGAGTCTAGAGAAAAGAACACCAAAGAGAAAATCCAGAACTTGGAGTCTTGTTCTAGCTTTGTACACATACACTGTGAGAGCAGAAGACCCAGGTACAAATGCCACGCTGGCTCACTTAACCTCTCTATTAATCTCTCCCTTCTCTATAAAATTGATACAGTAACCCACCTCATTGGATTACATTGCAAATTAAATGATATCATACTTGTAGGGTGCTAGTATATTGAATGGTTATAGTAAGTACTTAATAATTGCTAGTTATAATAATAATTACTTTGGTAAGTCTATAGAATAAGAAATATATTTCTGAACATGGAGTACAATGCTAACTGAGTGAATTTCCATAAACTCATCTTGTGCTTTGTGTTGAGTACTTTTATTGTAATTATCATTAGGGGTTGTCAATGTCCTTCTTCCTCTCCAGAGTGTAGTTAATTGAGAACCAACTGTACTAGTCTTCCTTTGAGCTTGTTGACTTCTTGTGGTATGTCAATTTGCCCCACAGCTATTAGCAGAGGTTTTGCACAAAGTAAGTATTGCATCAGTGTTTCTTAAATGAATGAGCACTTACCAGTTTTAATGAGTCAACCTTTGAACTCTAATACAAGTTAGGTCAAGAGCAGTAAAGCCCTTTAATAAATAAAAGAGACCCTGATTTCAGAACATGTTCAAAATTTAGAAGTAATTGAGTTGTTTAAGCCAATTAGTCTTATAAATTGTCTCCTGGTTAAGCTTCATGGTAGACTATATGTTTCCCAAACTGGCCACAACCTCTCTCGTCCAGCACACTCTTCTTACTATGTGACTGTGCTATTCCTCCCATGAGAAGGTGAGATCTATGCTCCTTCTCATTGAATCTGGACAGGCTGTGATTAAGGCAGTAGTGACACTATGTGACCTCCAAGCTATTATAAAGGTCATGGCTCTTTTGAGACATTCATTCTTGGAATCCAGCTGTCATACTGTGAGAAAGCCTAAATTAAGCCATGAGATCCCATGGCGAGTTCATATGTAGGTGTTTCAGCCAACAGCCAAGCTAAGATCTCAGCTGAGAGACAGCATTAACTGTCAATCACACGAACAAAGATGTCTGGAGTTGATTCTAGCTCCCTTACCCTCCACCCCATCAACATCAGTAGTCTTCAAATCTTCCCAGGTGCAGCCCCAGACATCTCTGCTGAGTCCTGCCTGAAGTCCTAAACTACAGAATCTATGAGCACAATAAAAATGCTTGTTCCCCACCAGTAAGTTTAGATGGTTTGTTATACAACAATAGGAACACAAACAGGTTTTAATCTACATTATACAAGATGTGATGGAGAGACCCACAGAGGGAATCGGCTACAACTACGTAAAATGTTTTTGCCTTTTCACCTCTGCCTGCCACCTGCCTCTGGAAGAACCAGAAGCCACAAAACAATCAGGGAAGGAATTTAAACAAGGAGAGAAAGAACAAATGGGCTTCCCTTCTCACTGCTGGTCTGTGGCATCTCAGGCCCCGCCTGACCTACAGGGGAAGGAGAGCTTTGAATCGGATGAGAGGTCATTTGGATTAAGATTGATCTGGACTTTTGAAGACCTTAAAATAATTATTTTCATTTCTATTCTATTTTTATTTTGTTTTAAAAGTATCCTGAAATGCTGTGGGAGATTCCTGGGAAATCATCCAAGGTTGGCCTAACAGAACAAGTGTGAAGGTAGAAGTTGAAATTTTCACTCAGATATCTGACAGGCTTTGCAAATTCCCACCAAGCCAGAATAGCAAGGTTGACTAAAATAATAATAAAAAATTAAAGTAAAACTATTTAGTCTTCCTATCTCAAAAAACTGGTACTACTGTTCTTCCAAGTTGTTCCATCCACAAACCTAGGAGTCATTTCTAAGTATTCCTCCTCCCCCTTTTTTACCACCTTCGGCACGTATCCCACCAGCAAACCCTGTGAATTCCACCTACAAAATATAAATCAAATCTGTCCACCCCTCTCCATCTCAATGCCACTCTCTTTATCCAAACCACCATGAGTTCTTGACTGGACTTCAAAAATCGCCCAACTGGTATCCTTGCTTCCATTTTCACTAGCCCTGCCTCTCTACCCCTTCCATTTGCTCAGCATCCATGATGAGCCATGTTGCAGCAACAGCACCCTGATTTTGTTTAGGGAAACCACTCTAGCCCCACTCCCATTCCTTGTAATTACCTTCACTCCAGAGCTCCAGGAATGAAGCACATGACCCAGACTAAGCCAATCAGCATGCTGGATCCCACTCCCCACCATGATTGGGTAAAAGATGACTATCTGACCTAAGACAGGCTAATCAGAACTAAGACAACTGAACTACAAGACTTTTGTTTGAGCCTTAGAGAATTTAGCTTTATTTTCCCTGAAGGACGTGAATCTGGAAGGAGGAAACCCTGGAGCTATTGGCAGCATCTTAGAACCACCAGGAAGGAACATGCCTAGAACAGAAAAATGCAGAGAAGAATCAAGAAATGAAGAACTGGCCCTGGGCCATGCTGCTCAGTGGTTACAGTGTTGACCTGTGCACTGAAGGGTCTCAGGTTTGATTCCCAGTCAAGGGCACATACCTAGGTTGCAGGTTTGATCCTTGCCATGTCAACCAATTGATGTATTTCTCACATCGATGTTTCTTTCTCTCTCTCCCTCCCTCCTTTCCATTCTCTCTAAAAATCAATGGAAAAAAATATCCTTGGGTGAGGATTTTAAAAAAAGAGATGAATTGTAATAACGACGTCTGGTGTCAGGTGGGTACTAGACTTATCGGAGGGATGGTTTCATAAGTTATCTAAATGTCTAACCACTATGAGGTACACCTGAAACTAATATAATGCAGAATGTCAACTGTAATTGAAAATAAAACAATTCAAAAAGCAAAAATAAACATAAAGGAAAAATGAAAAAATACTCTGTCCTTGATGCATTTAGTCCTGAGTCCTAGAATGGGCTGGATCCCACTTGGGTTGGGCTCTCTGTCACCTGCAGTAGAAACCATCCTAACAGATACATTGGCTGATCCAGTGCCCACATTTATGCCCAGAAGGTTCAGGTCTCAATGAATCCTTAGACACAAATGGCCTCACACTGCAAAGGCTCACACGAAGCTCTGATGGGTCTTCAGGTCACCAGTTTCAGCAGCAGTGTTGCCGTTAGGATCAATTCCAGACCTGAAAATACCAGCTTTCTCTTTCTTCACCTAAATTTAACATGCAACTTCAAGGGTACTGTCCCAACCTTCCCTTCTTGGTGCATTATAATGTTACTTTCAACCTTTAGAAAACACTTAAACACAGTCACCTATGACCCTTGTTTAGGTTATACATTTCTCACTGTGCATTCATTACCGTCCTAATTCAGAATACTCCAATTCTCTTCAGTGTATTTCTTATATGTATTTCCCCATATGTTTGTTCTTATATTGGAAACTCTAAGACAGGGAACGAGTCTCTTTGTGGGACACCTTGCACAAGGCAATGAGTAGTTAGGTACTCAACAAATGCTTAATGACAAACAGTGGTGACAACGGTGACATTGGTTGTGTTGCATCATTAGAAAGACAACTTTTCTGACCATTCATTGGAGATGGTTCTTCTGAATTAATATAATAATGTCACCTTTGTAAGAATAAATTAGTTGTTAGGTGAACAACTTAGAATTCTTCCTAGTTCTCAGATTTGAATAGCTACTTTTGGTGTTTTTTTAAACTATACTTTTATTAATTTCAGAGAGGAAGGGAGAGGGAGAGATCGAAACATCAATTATGAGAGAGTATCATTGATCAGCTGCCTCCTGTGTGCCCCCTACTGGGGATCAAGCCTGCAAACAGGGCATGTTCCCTTGACTAGAATGGAACCTGGGACCCTTCAGTCTGCAGGCTGACGCTCTATCCACTGAGCCAAAGAAGCTAGGGCTACTTTTGGTGTTTGAAAGCTTGGACTCTTTCTTATAATTTATAAAATTCTTCTTAGCTATTCAATAACTCTAAGTAAAATAAAATAGTGATTTAAAATAATGAACCCAAACATTTTAAATTTCCTTGAAATCTGCAAAGGATCATAATCTAAAAGCAATCTATTGAGGGCAGAACATCCTTACAAATATTAGAAACATAATTAAAATTATTCATCTGTTTTCAGCTATGGACTGTAAGCTCATCTCTACAGCAAGCTCCTCTGGGGATCATGAGCTTTATTAAAGTACCCATCACTGAGTTCTGGAATCCTAGCGACAAGAGCACGTCCACTCTTTGGGAGTCTGATTGGAGTAAAGTACAAATTTTTGAACCTCAGCACTTAACTCACCTGGCTACCAGGTACTTCCCTGGGCCTTCTGGGCACTCGCCCCCTCACAATCTGGTCCATTCCATGTGCCTGTACCACAGCACACAGGGAAGTTACTCAAGACATTGGTGGACTTCTGCTCAGTGGCCCTAATTTTGGATTCTGATGCTACTATATGTACTTGTCCATGAACTTCTCTGAGACATCTCATGATTGGACATAGGGTCACTGTATGATCTGTGACCTTGTGTTTTTTTTTAATCCTCACATGGGGATATTTTTCCATTGATTTTTAGAGAGGGTGGAAGAGAGAGAGAAAGACAGAGAGAAATATCAATGTGAGAGAAACACATTGATTGGTTGCGGAAGGAGCCTGCAACTGAGCTACATGCCCTTGACCAGAATCAAACCTGGGACCCTTGGGTCTGCAGGCCAATGCTCTATCCACTGAGCCAAACCAACTAGGGCTGATCTGAGACTTTGGATGTGTGCAGCATGTTGGAAGTGGAGTGGACTTTGATGCTCCATAATCCAAAGCCTGCATCCTGGTGCAAGAACTGACTTGCATAGGATGCTGGGCAAGTCACTTACCCTCTCTGAGCCCCAATTCCACACATGAAACCAGGATAATAATGGCACCCTATAAATACCTTACAGGCTTGTTAATTTTTTAATATGTTTTTATTGATTTCAGAGAGGAAGAGAGAGAGATGGAAACATCAATGATGAGAGAGAATCATTGATTGGCATGCCCCCAACTAATGATCAAGCCTGCAATCCAGGCATGTGCCTTTGACTGGAATTGAACCTGGGACCCTTCAGTCCGCAGGTCAACGCTCTATCCACTGAGCCAAACCAGCTAAGGCAAGGCTTGTTATTTAAAAAAACAGTGCATTTGATTAAAAACCACAATGAGATAGCATCTCACACTGTTAGGATGGCTATTATAAAAAAGACAAGAGATAATAGATGCTATAGAGGATGTTGAGAAAAGGGAAGCCTGGTGCACTGCTGCTGGGAATGTAAATTGATACAGATACTATGGAAAACAGTATGAAAGTTTCACAAGAAAGTAAAAATAGAATTGCCATATGATCCAGTAATCCCACTTTTGGGTATATATCCAAAGGAAATGAAGTCAGTATCCTGATGAGATAACTGGACTCCTGTGTTCATTGTAGCATTATTCACAATAGCCGAAGTGTGGAAACAACTTAAATGTCCATCAACAGATGGATGGATTAAAAAAATGTGACACACACACACACACACACACACACACGAATACTATTCAGCCTTAAAAGAGAAGGCAATCCTGCCATTTGCAACAACATGGATGAACCTGGAGGACATTATGCAAAGTGAAATAAGTCAGACAGGGAAAGGCAAAAACTGCATGGTATGTAGAATCTAAAAAAAAAAAAAGAGTTGAACCCACAGAAAGAGAGTAGAATGCTGGCTGCCAGGGGCTGGGGGCAGGAGGAAACAGGGAGAATCTGTTGAAAAGGTACACACTTACAGCTCTAAGACGGCTAAGGCCTGAGGATCTAATGACTAACATGGTGACTATAGTTGATATCATTGGAATTTGCTGAGAGAGTTGAATGTAAGTGTTCTCACAAAAAAGTGCAACTATGTGAGGAGATGGATGCGTTCATTAACTCAATGGGGGGCGGGAATCCTTTTGTAATGTGTACGTATATCAAATCATCACATGATGCACTTTAAGTACATGGCAGTTTGTCAATTTTACCTCGATGAGCTAAAAATAATGGTGTATTTGAAATGAATAATAATAGTGCATGTGATAAAGGAATGTCGCTACTATCACTGTAACTTCGTTTTTCACTTTACCACACGGACTCTAGCCTTCCATCTCCCACACTGCAGCCCCAAGTGCCATTTCTCTTTCCTCCCGCTCAGTTCTGATGTCTGGCGGAGTCTGACCGCCATGAATTTATGTGGCAGCCCAAAGGGGGAGAGAAGAGGCAGAGACTCCAGGCATCGGAGACTTCCTCTACTGTGCAGCTTGAACCACTGGCTCTCTATCACCTTCTAACCTAACCTGGGCATCCTGACACCCAAATTCTGACATCCCTGGGCCAACTACAATGCCCTAAAACCAGAGGCCTAACGTTAGGCCTAAACCCCAAAAGGGGTCACATATTGGTTGTGCAAATATCTCCTATCAAATCTAACACATCATCAGGTACAAAATGCATCATTATTTTTTTGTACTTCTAATAAATTAATGATGCCAATTGAATGATTATGTACCATGGGTAGGGAGACACATTCTGATTTCAGAAATGTTATATAATGAAAATAATGCATCTTAGAATTAATGCAGTACAATGGAACAGTTTTTCTTGGAGAAACATTAAAAAGTACAAAACATGGCTCTTATTCTTGTTTTCAAGAGTACTGCACAGAGCCTGGTGGACGGCAAATGAATATTTGTTAAATGAATAAATGTATGCATGAATGAATGCACTTCCTAACAGCCGCATTAGGAGGTTCTGTTATTCAAAAAGAAAATGTGGTGCAACAGGAAAATCATGTTAAAACTTAAACACATCATTTCACCAAACCTTCCCCTTGAATTCATTTATAAAATAAGCTTCACTCCGAACAGTTTGTTGTGTCCTTAGCAAAAGGGACACCTAGATACAGTAATTGATTCAAAAGCCTACTGTCTACCTAATGGCCTGTTTGAAGGTAGACACTATTGTTAAGTGTGCGGTATCTGGGACCATAAAACATCAGGTGCCTATTCAGACTCGCCTGGCAGCATCTTCAGAGTACACTTTGGGTTCCTATCAGCTAGGACACAGCATTGCCGTCTTTGATAACCGGGAAAACAGATCCCTTTAACAGTGCCTTCTCCTTTCTCTTGTACCACTAAATTGGCTATAGACTGCCTGGCACCCAGCCAATCCCTGCACGGTGATGGGGATGAAGGCGAGTGAGTCACAGTCGTCAAAGACGCTTCTGTTAGAAGAATTCGGCATCTGCTTCCTGCCAGAGCAGCTCCCAAGGGTTGTTTTGCCCTACTCATTGCCATTAAAATTAGTGCATTTCTCCCTGGCCAGTGTGGCTCAGTTGGTTAGAGCATTGTCCTGTACATGGAAGGGTCACAAGTTTGATTCCCAGTCAGGGTGCATACCCAGGTTGTGGGTTTGATTCCTGGTCAGGGTGCGTGCAGGAGGCAGCCAATCGATGTTCTCCTCTCCTCCCCTCTCCTCCCCCTCTCTCTCTCTCTCTCTCTCTCTCTCTCCTCTTAAAAATCAATGTAATAAATTAAAAAATTAGTGCATTTCACCTCATGGGCTACAGAGATAGGCATTATATAAAATAGATGAAAAGAAATATAGATGGATGTTGGAGATTCATAAATGTAGAAGGTTCTCTGGGAAAACTTCTGGTGACAGGTGCCACCAGCATCAGAGGGCCACTCTTCTCTTTGCTTTGAATTTCAGCCCCTGCTCTGGCTAACCCTTCGTCTGCTGTTTGCTTGAATGCATTCACTCTAGACTTTTCTCTGTGTCGAGGGAGGATGGCGTCCGCAGCCATAGGAGGTCAGATCCTTTGCAGGTGAAACACAAGGCATTGGAATAGAGGCATCCTGCCCATAACTGTTCCTCTGTGCAGGGAGATTGCAGGGGAAATGACTACTGTAGGGATCGCAACCAGTCACTCAAATGACTTTTCATGGAGACTGTGGACCAGTTTCCCAAAACAGGCTACCCTTGTGCAAGCCAAGAGCAATGATGTCCATTCTCAGTGTGACCTAAATGACTCTAGAGTTGAAAAGCCCGCACAGACATGATACAGCTATTTATCCTTGTGGCTACGTAGAGACAAAATAAAAGGAATCCACAGACGATGGACTGACTGCCTCTGTTCTTTCACAGCGAAGAATTATCCGCCAGATGCGGATAATTCTTCACCCACGGGCCCAGAACTGCAATCCTCATCTTCTTTCCCTATAATCAATGTCTCCCAATATTCCATACCTCGTGGATGACACTGCTTTCCTTTAATTTAAGAGAAAGAATTGACTCCACTAAGCTGGTGGCCAGTAGATCCCTAGACCTTTCTTCTTCACTCCCCCAGTGGTCCCTCTAGCCCAGACCTCTGAGAGGATCTCAATATTTTTCACCCGGTTACTGCACTTTCTTCCCAATAGTCTCTGGCTTGCCATTAGTCCTGCCTCCAATTCACATCTCATCTTGTGTCATAGTTTTAATTCCCTGTGCCATCAGAATGGAAACTCCTTAAAGGCAGAGAGCATCTAATGATCATCTCAGAATCAATCACCGAGCCTGGCACAGGTGTTTAATAAACATTCCAAATAGAAATGGAGTCCCAAATGTACTGGGGTAAAAAAAAATAAGTAAATCCATATTACTCACAGACTCTGGATTTGCAAATCCTCCTTGCTAAAATTCATCTGTAACCCCGAATCAATACTGATGGCACTTTTGCAGACATGTGCAGAGCAACAACATGCTTGAGTCGTTCAACACATGTGTTCCCAGGTGCGTTCGAATATGGCAATGTGCTGCCTTCTTGCATCAGCTCTCATACTGTGTCTATTTAGTACCACATTTTCCACAATTTTTTGTGTTCTTTTTGTCATTTAATTGTTTAAAACTGCACTCAAGCACAGTGTTGAAGTTCTGTCTAGTGTTTCTGAGTGCCAGGTTTGATGCCTCATGGAGAAAATACGTGTGCTGTTGCCATGAGGTCAATGTTAATGAATCAACAATACACATCCCAGAAGGTGCCTTTAAACAGAAACACACAGAAAACAAAGTTATGTACTGATCAGCTAATGAAAACGTGGTGACCAGAGGCTTGCAGGAACCTACCCCTGTATTTACCCTAGAAGCAGTGGTTGGTGTCCAATAACTCAGTGATCACAGCCACTTTATAGAACACAGCTACTGCAGATGACAAGAGTCCACTGTGCTTCATTTTGCCATCTTCTCAGAAGGAGGATTATGGGAGCAACGGTTTGATGAGGCTGAGATGAGTCTCATCAAGCCTTAGCCTCTCTTTTCATGCTTTATGGATTACTCAGCAGCACAGGTTTTGTGCTGAAAATGTCTTGGGGAGACATTCTGCTGCTTAGCTGTAGACGGCATCCCCTGAGAGCCATTAGCCTGCCTGGGCAGCATCTGGGGCACCGTACCCTATCCGCTCACTGGAAGCTAGCTGGCTGGGGAATCAGGCAGAGAAGCCAGGGAAAAATAAAGCTTTATCCTAGGTCTTAATGTGGGTTCCCCTAAAAGCTGATCCAAGATAAGGACTTGAGCACAGTAGTTGTTTGGGAGGTGAAGAAAGCACCCGTAGGGGAGTAGAAAAGAAAGGGGATTGGAAAGTAGCCAAGAAAACCAATAAAAGGTGAGTATCAAGCTAGCTATCCCTGTGGGAGAATGGAAACTTTCCCTCTGGGGAAACTGGGACCTCACGTAAAACATATTCCTGAGTTCTCTTACCATGGCTGAGGGAATTGGGGTGTTTTTACACCATCTCCCATTGGTCATTGGTCGAGGGCTGCTCTGGGGGTGCACTAAGTCCCCTGCACTTTCTGCATCCCATGGGAGCAGCAGAGAAAAAGGCCAAAAAGGCAAGACTTGGCCCTCAGAAGTCAGCCAGTTTTCCCTGAGTGGCAAGAGCCAAGGGATAAGGAGGGGTACATCTGTGACATCATCCGGGGCTGACGTTGAAAGTCACATAAACCAAGAGGAGGAACGAGGCCACTCCCATGAGAAATTTACAAAACAAGCACATCCCTGCTTCCTGAACCCTGGGGTCTTCATGTACTTTCAGCTAACTAGCTACTTCAAAGACCAATTCCCACCCGTCTTAAGTCAAAGTAAAGTTTAATGGTGTTGCCAGAGGACCTGGGAGGTACATCTGGTTATTTACCTTCTTCTTTGGTAGCAGATGGAAGGTTCATTTGCATTTTAATGATCAAATAAGGCCTTTTCCCAGGACTAACATGAGGGAGAAGAGCAGGACAGAAGCAGTTATTGGAAATCATGGGGAATCCAGCTCTTCACAGGATGGGCTGTGTCACCATCAGAGACTAGCTAGTGCCTTGATGAACATCCAGGGAAGACACACATCCCTGTTCAAGAGCCAGCTGGTGCTAGGCCTTTCCCATCCACAAACACCAGCATGGGGGTGGCAGAGCTGGGGGACAAACCTGAGCTCTGGCCTCATCACACGCCCTTCATCTCCATCACAGAATGGCCATTGTTACCACCATCAGCACCACCAGGCAGGGTTCCCCCCCTTGCTAGGACCAGTTTAAAATAGAGCAGAAACCTCTGGTAGCTGCTGGCTGGCTGGCTCCTACAGGTCTCTCCCAGCCACTCAGCTGAGAATCCTATCAGTGAAGTGTGCCCTCACCCCCACAGTGCTGCAAACGCCTGGCAATACTCTCACAGCTCCCTGGATTCACAGTGGACACCCCAGCCAGTCCCTCCCTGGATTCACAGTGGACACCCCAGCCAGTCCCTCCCTGGATTGGTAGTGGACACTCCAACCAGCTGCTGCCTCCTTAAGCCCTCATGACCCAGGCTGGCATGTTGGAGTCACTGTTGACCTGGCTGCCCCAGCACCCCAAATGTAGCAAGGAGACCACCAGGCTCATAACCAACAGGTGCCCCAATTTCCCCCTGTTCAGAAGACGTGTCAATTTAGACACTTTGGAAGCCATGTGTACCAGAAAGTACCCATCTGCCAGAGAGAGAGAGAGAGAGAGAGAGAGAGAGAGAGAGAGATGGAGAGAGCTTTTAAGTAGCTAACATTTGGGCCTCCTGCAATTCCTCGGAGATTAATTTCCATGTCATAATTCTGGGGAGACTCAAACTCGTCACATCCCAGCGATATGTGCACAAGCCACATGGTCCTAATTAACAAAGGTTCTTAATAAAATGTCAACACAATCGAGTCAGTTCTGAGGCCTCTGAAATCGCTGAATTTTCTAACAGAATACTGCTGCCTTCATTAGGATCAACCTTCCTTTCCTACTCAATTATCAAATGAAACTTTTTTTTTTTTTTGCAGAGCAATATAACATCAGAATGGCCTTATTTTCATCCTCGCTATTACATTTTTTCAACCCCTTTACTGGTGCCTGACAGAGATTTTTCGAATGCAGAGAAAGTGGGCTGAGTGTCTGGGAGAGCAGCTGAGCTCTGGCCAGGTGGCAAGTTTCAGGAGGCAGAGACTGTGCTGTCCATCCCTGTGTCACCAGGCCTGGGGCAGCGCCGGGCACAAGGCAGGCGCTCAGTAAATATCCACTGATGCCCAGGTAGTGTGGCTCAGTGATTGAGCATCAACCTATGAGCCAGGAGGTCATGGCTCAATTTCCGATCAGGGCACATGCACAGGTTATGGTCTCAATCCCCAGTAGGGGGTGTGCAGGAAGCAACTCATCACTGATGTTTCTGTCTCTCCCTCACCCTTCCTCTCTAAAATCAATAAAAATATATTTAAAAATATTCACAAAGTAGGTGAATGGACATCTTCTCCAAGAGGCTGAGTGTATACTCACATCCATACTTGTGGTAGACTTATGGAGAGCAAGAACAATCTCAGAGCCCATATGCTGTAGGCCAGCGGTTCTCAACCTGTGGGTCCCGACCCCTTTGGGGGTCGAATGACCCTTTCACAGGGGTCGCCTAAGACCATCAGAAAACACATATATAATTACATATTGTTTTTGTGATTAATCACTATGCTTTAATTATGTTCAATTTGTAACAATGAACTTGGGGGTCACCACAACATGAGGAACTGTATTAAAGGGTCACGGCATTAGGAAGGTTGAGAACCACTGCTGTAGGCTCTAGTACAGCTGTAGCTCTTTGTTAATTCTTCCCAAAGGAAAGGGGTGGGACAAACAGGCCCCGGCACCTGTCAGCTTTACCTCGAGAGATGATGTTGAATAATGGAGGTTAGCAGATAAGGGCTCAAAGATGTGCTCTGTCCCCTCTGCCGCCTGGGCAGGGGCCGGCCACTTGACCTTTCTAGACTTCAGTGTGATCCTTTGAGAAGCCTCAGAGGGTTTAGGTGTTTCACAGTCCCTTCCAGTTTCTGAAGGGAGTTCACTGTAAACTGGGCGACATTTACATGAGTGACAGGTTGCTGTCAGTGCCCTTCTCCTCTATCACGCAACCTCTGCCTCTGCTCGCCTCCATCCTACCTGCCCCATCACACAACCGTACAAGCAGCCAGGGCACTTGCTCTGCTCCCTACACAGCACCTCCCCAAGCCTGTCTTCCTGACTTCTCCCTTCCCACTTTATCCCAACCCATCAATATGTTTTTAGCCCTGGGTTCCATCCCTTCTTGGCCCCGCGTTCTCATAGAAATTTGATTAACACGGCTGTACCCATGGGTAATGGGGAGCTCATATGTTATCCAGAGGAAATGTATTTGCATTTTAACCAGATGTGTTCTGGAGATGATGTTTTAATCCACATCTCTATCAGTGCATTGATCGTGGTATATGGTCATACTTGTTTATGCACCTGCCTTGGTGGCTAACTGTCGCTTTTCTGGGTATGAAACCTCAGTTCCTTTTCATCTTTCTCTGTCTAGTGCCTAGCTCGATTTCTGTGGGCACTCACTCAATAAATGTTTATGGAATAACCACATGGATGAATGAAAGGTTGATGAATAGAGCCGCTGATGGATTTTAGGCAATCTGATAGTCATGGGAAAGAGTGATGTGGGTCACTTGTAGACAGGGACTGATATGCTTTAATCCCACCCGCTGTGGCGGTCGGCTCGACCTGTCTTTAGACTGAGTCTGAATGCAGAGCATTGGCTGCTGAGAAGGCATTCATGCTGCTATAGAAGCTGTGTTCTCACTCCGCCAGAGAAAGGGACCAGCCCGCCTTAGCCTCTCATTAATTCAGGCTTCAGGGGTGGTTTCTGAGCTGAGGCCACAAGGACTCAACTAGCAGGGGGCCCCATTGTAGTCAAAGGAGAAATACCCCAATGTCACAGTGCCTCCCGACACACCAGTAACAAAGTGACAGAGGGTATGCAGGGGATGCTGGCAATTTCTATGAGGGCCATTATGCTGAATGCTTCCAAAAGGCATTTGAAGTACAATAAAATATGGGTGCACCATGGTTTCTGGGTTATTGATGGTTGCATGCAGATATGTAAAGTATCACAAAATCAAAGGCCATGTAACAAAGCCAGGGAAAAAGTAATTTCAATGAACAGAAACTGAAAACGTGGGGGCCCATTGCTTTAAGATACACCTCCCATTTGCAGCCAGTAGTTTGCCACCAAAGATGTCAAGAAAAGCTATTTTCCTGTCCAAATATTTTTCAAAAATTCCTATGATTTCTTATAAGAAAACGGAATCCCCCAGATGAGCCCTGCCCCCAGCACCATGCCTGACACATAGTAGGTCCTCCATAAACATTTGCTGAAACAATCATTTGATTTATGAGTGGTGTAAATAAATTTTTTGAAATATATTTTTATTGATTTCAGAGAGGAAGAAAGAGGGAGAGAGAGATAGAATCATCAGTGATGAGAAAGAATCATTGATTGGCTGCTTCCTGCACAACTCCTACTGGGGCTTGAGCCCACAACTTGTACATGTGCCCTGACCAGGAATTGAACCGTGACCTCCTGGTTCATAGGTTGATGCTCAACCACTGAGCCATGCTGGCTGGGCCGTGTAAATAATTTCTAAACTAATAATAGACAAATATGGTAATTGACCATACCTCTGCTATGCTTCCCATTGGCTAATCAGCAGGATATGCAAATTAACCCAACGAAGATGGCAGCCAGCAGCCACGCAGCTGAAACGAGCAGGAGGCTAGCTTGCTTCAGTGATGGAGGAAACCAAGGGTCCCCGCCTGCCGCGGCCCAGCTCTGAGCTCCACTCTAAGCAACAAAGTTGCAATTATAGAAGCTAAACAAACCCCAGATACCTGCTTTCAGCAGGCCCTGGCCTCGGAGCTGGAGCGGCAACAAAGTTTCAATTATAGAAGGTAAATAA
>NW_005362797.1:484303-495765 GCF_000412655.1 Myotis brandtii | reverse complement strand
TCAGCCCCTCATCCAGGCTGGCCAGGCACCCAAGCGGGACCCCCACCCTGATCTGGGACACCCTTCAGGGCAAACCAGCCGGCCCCCACCTGTGCACCAGGCCTCTATCCTATATAGTAAAAGGGTAATATGCAAACTGACCCTAACAGCAGAAAGACTGGGAATGACTGGTCACTATGACACACACTGACCACCAGGGGGCAGATGCTCAATGCAGGAGCTGCCCTCTGGTGGTCAGTGAGCTCCCACATGGAGGAGCTCTGCTCAGCCACAAGCCAGGCTGATGGCTGCCAGTACAGCGGTGGTGGTGGGAGCCTCTCCTGCCTCCTCAGCAGTGCTAAGGATGTCCGACTGCAGCTTAGGTCTGCTCCCCGCTGGCAAGTGGACATCCCCTGAGGGCTGCCGGGCTGCCAGAGGGATGTCTGATTGCCAGCTTAGGCCTAATCCCCCGAGGAGCAGGCCTAAGCCAGCAGATGGTCATCCCTCAAGGGGTCCCAGACTGCAAGAGGGCATAGGCCGGGCTGAGGGATGCCCCCCCCACCGGAGTGCACAAATTTTTGTGCACGGGGCCTCTAGTTTAAAATATAAATCTGATTGTGTCATCTTCCTGCCTCAAACCATTTGGTGCCTTCCCACTATTCTCAGAAAAAAAAAATTCCTTTACAATGCCTACTATACCTGGCCACCACCCACCTCGCCATCCTCATGTCACCATGACACACCTCAGTCTCCAGCCAGTACCAAACTCCAGATCTCCTGGCCAGAGACCTGAGCTCTCCTTATTGTACCTCATTGCCGTTCTTTGTTCTTTTATAACACATCTGAAACTCCAGACATCTAAACCAGACTGTAAGTATAGGAGTGTTATTTGAAAATACCTGGCCACCACCCACCTCGCCATCCTCATGTCACCATGACACACCTCAGTCTCCAGCCAGTACCAAACTCCAGATCTCCTGGCCAGAGACCTGAGCTCTCCTTATTGTACCTCATTGCCGTTCTTTGTTCTTTTATAACACATCTGAAACTCCAGACATCTAAACCAGACTGTAAGCGTAGGAGTGTTATTTGAAACAAGGAGAGCCACAAGCGACCATCATTATGCACAGCTACATTTAAATCTGAAGTATGTACACTACACGACTTAAGATCAATTTTTCATAGTAGAAATTGAAACACTAAGGCATCACATGCATGTGGCTTAGACTGGGTCATAATAAACCAGTTGTAGGTCCAAGAATTGAAAATGAAGAATTAGTGGGAAGTTCAATCACCAGTGTAGAAGCCACCCTGAAAGTCAGTCACTGTATGGGGCCAGGGGGCGGGGTAGGGAGGAAAGGTACAGCGAGTGAGGATAGTTTCTGGATAAAGGAATTGAGGGGAAAACAACAGAACCAGAGGGGGGTACAATGGCTTAGCCACATCCGGACAATTTTTCAGCCCTTGGTTACTATGGTTACAGATGCCATGAGAGTTGGCCCAGGCAGCCTCATTCAACCCACTCTCCCCGAGCCCTGGGGCTCGCCTCTCTTTGCCTTTTTGTGCATGGACAGTGACACAGTCAACAAAGCCCATGGTGGCAGTAAAAAAAACTGTCTTCATTCTCCTCTGCCCTAGACACTGAAGCTCCAACACTGTCCGCAGAATATGAAACTGCCTCAGATAAGCCAGGCATTCAATGTTTGGCAGCATGGGGACCTCGAAGCTATCAAATGCATCTTACTTCCTGGAAATCATTTTCTCTTTCAGAATGCAAAGCAAAAGCAACAAGGTAGTAAAAAGATGTTTACTGGGCCCTGGCTGGCGTTGCTCAGTTGGTTGGAGCATCGTTTCATATGCCGAAGGGAGGTGGGTTTGATTCCCGGGTGGGGCACATACTTAGGTTTCTGGTTCCATCCCTGGTGGGGGCATGCATGGAAGGCAACTCATCGATGTCCTCTCTCCCACCGATGTTTCTCTCTCTCTCCTTCCTCTCTCTCTCTCTCTCTAAAACCAATAAGCATATCCTCAGGTGAGGATTAAATATACATATATTTACTGGAAATAGGACAGGGAGGGCTGACAGTCCTTTACCAATGGCTTCTGCTTATGTATGTGACGTCACTCCCAGGAACACTGTCCCTGTCATCTTGGCTACACCCTGACTTGTGCTTAGATCACACCACACGGACAGGAGGGCTGCTGCAGACACACAGCAGACACCCACCCCTGACCTTTCTGCTGCTCAGCCTGAAGGATGTCCTGCTCTTCTGGTTTTATCCAAGGAGGCTGGGTTTTCAGTCACGAATATGTAAAGGAAGGGGGTTGTCAAAGAAGGGGACTCTGGGACACCTCAGGTGCATGAGGCATCACTCTCAACCTCTCGATTCACAGTGAGAAGAAACAGATTACTTTGTGTGGTCATTTTTGGGTGAATGTTTTACAGATCTACACATAGCATGGTGCCCACACAAGACAGACTTAATGGATGCTTTCTGTATTTGAATAATCTGCTTAGAATGGGAGGTATCCTGTTATAAGACTGTATATTTACATTTTACATAAATTCTCTTTCTACTCACCATCTTTCAAATATACCACCTTGGGCAATGAGCAATTGGAGGGGTAAATGGAGTTCAATGAACCATGGCTCTGTGGGAAACTGGGAAAGGCAGGATTAAATGAAATCAACCAGGTTTCTTTTCTGTAGGATTATCAGGGGAGGGGTACAAGTTAGAGGTGAGAGTGACAGCATTAGCCGACACCCAGGTTCAAGTCACAGAGCTACAAGGTGACTTGGGACATGTTGCTTAAGCTCTGGGATAATAATTTCACTTGCTTCTTTGGCCTAGAACAGCCGTGGGCAAACTACGGCCCGTGGGCCGGATACGGCCTGTTTGAAATGAATAAAACTAAAAAAAAAAAAAAGACCGTACCCTTTTATGTAATGATGTTTACTTTGAATTTATATTAGTTCACACAAACACTCCATCCATGCTTTTGTTCCGGCCCTCCGGTCCAGTTTAAGAACCCATTGTGGCCCTCGAGTCAAAAAGTTTGCCCACCCCTGGCCTAGAAAGAGAAGTATAGGAGATAATGATTATAGAGCTCTTATCACTGTGCCAGGCACTTTGTATGTATTCAATAATAGGGGGAAATGCTTATGGTGATTTTAAAATGTGCTCGAATCATTTCCTCCCTTCCAGCGTGAGCCTACCCCATCTCCCATCCCCAAGCATGAACTAAACTTAGGGACTCTCATCTAATGAAAAGAATGTGGTGGTAAATCCATTTGCAACAACATGGATGGACCTTGAGGGCATTATGCTAAGTGAAATAAGTCATACAGAGAAAGGCAAATACCATATGATTTCACTTATACGTGGATTCCAAAACAATCAAATTCATAGAGACAGAGAACAGATTGGTGGTTACCAGAGGCAGGGGGTTGGGAGTGGGTAAAATGGGTGAAGGTGGTGGAAACATTAAAGAGAGGATTAGAAAATCAGACTTCATTTTCAATTCATACTAGTCAGTTTTAGACACTTGCGAGGGAAAATGAATCTCACACTTTGCAAACCACAAATAAATGTTTTGAAGTAAACATGAGGTTTCTGTTTCTCCATTCTGGGTAACAGTCATGAACTTGATGTAAAAAAAAACAGTAGCTTCCACTGAGAGTACCACTCAGACCAGAGCCAACAAGAGGAAGGTCCCTTTGACCTCCTTGAAGAAAAAAGATGTTCCAAAGATTGTCTGAGCCATGATTTGGTTTAGGCTTCTTTCCCAGCGGTGTCAGGGGAGCGTCATCATCCTTCTGCAATCCCAGTGGTTGCAGGGTAGACTTGCGATTGGGCAGGCTGACTGTGAACATCTTTCCTCCAGAAGAAATCTGCCATGTGGGTGTCACCAACATGGTGCTGGTGCCATGTTTAGGGAGATTCCGTAACCAAGTCTGAGCCCCTAACCAACTCTAACCCTGTCTGGTCATCCAGTCAGTGTCCTTTAGAACAGAATTTGAGTGCAGCAAAATTCATCCCTTGTATGCACCCTCCTGCTTCAGTCAAGCGAGCTGTGCAAACCTCCTAATTGACTATCAATACAATCGCTTCATTCTGTTCATCATTAAACACACTCTAATTCCCTATGGAAAGTAGAAAGTAAAAGGAATCCACTATCCAAGAAGAACATGTTTCTTGCTGACAGTGGGTCCCTACTTCTGTGCCTCTATTAGATACACTTTATCCCACATCTCAGTTGTGGTTGAAGTCTCCCAAATTTGGGGTAAGATGTGGATTATTTTTTAAATGTATCTGATTTAAGATGATACTCATATAGAGACTGCTATGGACTGAATCATGTCCTCCAAAAAACTCATGTTGAAAACGTAACCCCAATGTGACTGTAATAGAAATGAGGCCTTTAGGAGGTAATTAAGGTTAAATGAGGTCATGAGGGTGGGGATGTAATTCATAGGGCTTGTGCCCTTTAAGAAGAGGAAAGAGACACCAGAGCTATCTCTTTCCACCATGTGAGGGCACGGTGAGAAGGTGGCCATCTGTAACCCATGAGGAGAGCCCTCACCAGACATCAACCCTGCTAGCCCTTGATCTTGGACTTGCAGTTTCCAGAACTGTGAGAAAAGAAATTTCTATTGTTTAAGCCTCCCTGTCTATTGTATTTTGTTATGACAGTCTGAGCAGATGAATACAGAGCCAAAACACAGATGTTTTGGAAATGGGTGAAGTAACAAAGTCAACCTAGCTAGTCTTCATTCTACCAAAAAATCGCTGGGATTGGCAAAGGATGACGAAGCTCCCTTAGACACCTCTGGAATAGAAGCCTGGACGAAACCTTGGCTCAGACAGTCTTTGGAACATCTTTCCTCTCTACTTTCTAGGATAATTGTGGTGATTTTGGCACATTATTAATCCCATTTGGAAGGCTGATCTCTTGAAAGTTGGATAGTAAATCAAAACAGATTATTTTCTTTCCAGAAAATCTAAGCTACACAAATGAGTTTGGAAACACATTAATGAAGATGGCAGCCGAGTGGCCTTGCAAACTGAGCATGGCTCACATTCACAAGAGACCAGAATCTCTTTTTAGCCAGGAGAGAAGTGGGATCCCAGAGACTTGAACTGGATCCTTGGGATGAAGTGCGACCAGTGCAAACCCAACCTGCAAAAAACAGCCATCGACTGAGAATTCGCTGATCAACCGAGAGCCTTTTTTTCCTCTAAATCCTTCAGAGCAACCTCTGAACACATTTTCGGATAAGAAAGAACAGGAAAGTGTAGAAGGGAGGAAAGCTTGAGAGAAACTGCCCTGGACATAAACACCAAAAGGCCTGGGTTGGACCCAGCTCTACCTGTTTGCAGTCCTGCCCCCCGTCCCCCCCCAAACAAGTCGTTACTCTTTCTACTGCCAACAGTAAATCTAGATCCAATATTGACAAAAAGAGGGCTGCTTAAAGAACAAGTGAGATCATTTGTAAAAAGTGTTCTGTAAACTGAAAGGAGCTACACACATACAATACAGGCTTCTCTGGAATTTTGCATTAAAATATGCACTAAAAACGCAGGGTTTTTTTAAAAAAACATCTTCAGCTCTGCAGCTTTGATTTAAATACCTCAAAAAAAGTTACACACCCATGGCCAATATGAGCCAAATTATTCAATGGACACCAAACAGATCTGTGTCAGCTCACTTAGCCGTCCCCACCTCATGCCCAGCCCGCCTTTCACTCCTGGTGAACCGAAGAACGGAAGGAAAACAGCCTGCTGGAGGTGTGAGAGAGCTGGGAGCCTGCAAGGAAGAGGTGATATTGCTGTCCTTTCTGATACTCCGTTATTCAGAGATATCCTTCCCTTCTCCTTTGTGTACTTTGCCTTTTGTAGCTTGGGGAAGTCCTGGAATTCCCATCCTGCATGAAGCCTGAGAGATCCTCTCCAATCCATTCTTCCATGCGTCCATCCATTCAGCAAAAGGTAACGGAGTTAGTGACTACTGTGTGCCAGGCACTTCCCTGGGCACTGGGGTTATGACAGGGAAAGTTCCTGCTCTTGGAGCTCACATGCTAGTGAGGGCACATGAGTAAGCAGGATGGCTTCAGGTCAGGATAAGTGCCAGGAAGACAACCGAACAGCTGACATAAGTGACAGGGCTGGGGAAGGGGAGGAGAGGTCTTCAGAGGGGACAGGGAAGTCCTCAAATGAGCTGGCATTTGAGCTGAGATTCAAAGGGCAGAAAGCAGTCAGTCATGCAAACGTGCATTGTAAGCTATGGGAAGTGCAAGTGCCAGGCCCTGAGACAGGAACGAGTGTCCTCTATTTGAGGAACAAAGGAAGCCAGGTGGCCCAAAGGTCAGATGCAGGGGGCTTGTTGAAGAGGTGGGTCAAAGAGGCCAATAGGGCCAATGTCCCCCTTGCGCATGGCAGGAGAGTGAAGGCCAAAGAGGCTCAATGAGCAGCCCAAAGTCTAACAGCTTACTGCGAAGCTACTTCTTGCAACTCATTCTTCTGTCCCCAAATCAAGAGTTTTTAAAGCCATATTTATCAGCTTCTCTCAAACTATGGGAATATTGTTTGCTATTTTTATTGTGTGTTTTTTAAAGCCCTTAACATACATAAAGCCAGCAAACCAATCCCAATTTTCAACAGAAAAATTATCAAGTGATCCCAGCAATTTAAAATACACATAAGTTCTGTTATGGAAGCTGAAACTCAGTGTCAATCTACTTTTGTTTGGTCCTACACAAACAGGAGCCATTTGTTAAAGGTTTAGCTTTACAAATAGGAGGGAGGCCAGAGCTCACCAGAGAATAATCATTTCACCTTTAGGTCTTAATTTGACACCTAAACCTCTTGACGGTGCTTTGCGTAATTCACCCAAGTGCAATCAAAACCAATCTGTCCTCAATCCGCCTTCATTTTGAACGATTAAATTGTCAGGTAACGGTGCTGTAAGCAAAACATCGTAATTACAACTTTCCTCCACAATCTGTGAGCGCCTCCACCTGAAGGTTCAAATCTGTGAATACCCAAATCCTACAGTCTGTTTAATGTGAATTGTCCCTTCACTTTTCTGGTATAGTTCTAGGTTCCCCTTTATCTTTGTCCTGCTAAACACACTTGGTCTGTGTAGATGCAAACCTCCAAAGAACAGACCCAAAGTCTGTCCAGTGACCAGTGACTGGTCCACCAGAGGAAGATGCAGAGATGCTATCTGGCTGGAGGGGTTAGTGGGAAAGGCTCATTCACTGCCTCCCTCCCTCCTCCTTCTCCTCCTTCTCCTCTCCTTTCTCTTTCCCCTCCTCCAGTATCTCTTCCTCCCCCTCTTTCTCCCCTCTTTTTCTTTTTCTCCTTGAAATAAGCTTCTCCAGTCCCTGAACTCTGGGAGCCTCACAAGGCAAGGGCCAGAGGTCCCAACAACTTAAGAGATAGACTTAAAGAGTGCTTAAGGGCCTATAGTATAGTCCATTCCCACCACCTATTATCTCTATAACTTTGGGCAAGTTACTCAACCTCTCTGTTCCTCAGTTCCCTCAACTGTAAAATAAGGACAGTATCTTCCACCTGAGATTAAATAAAGAAGATGAAATAAATTAATCTTCTATTGTATAATTAATTTTAATAATTTATTTATTTATTTAAAGGATTTAAAACGATACGACGTCTGGCACATAGTTCTATACAGGTGTGAGATATGTCACCGTCATTTCCACTCTTCTTCTGCCTCCACCCTTTTGGCTAGGGAAAACTATTGTCACCCCAGCTTCAGGAACAGTTGTGCATGACAGCCGAGCACCTTACTGGTAGCAGCTCAGGGGTGTCCTAATGGCAATCCAGTGTCAAATGGGGACAATCATACTTATACCATCAGATAAGCATTACGAAAATGATTATCCTATATAATAAAAGGCTAATATGCAAATTGTCCCCTCGACTGGGAGTTCGACCCGGAGTCTGACCAGGGGAGTTTAACCAGGGGGTAGGGCCAGCCAGCCAACTGCCCATGGCCCCTCCCTCCAGCCAGCCGATCAGCCAGATTGGGGTGGGCTGGCTGGACCCCACCCATGCATGAATTCGTGCACCAGGCCTCTAGTATGAAATAATGTACAGAACACATCTGGCATGCAATGATTGCTCATCAAATGCTGTTATTTTTATTAGGGTCTTTTCACTTTTAGCATCAATGGTTGTGATTGTAGATGCTACTTGCTTGCTTCTTCACTGTGTCAGGCTCTAACATGTGGGATTCAACTGTGTTTATCACTGTGGCATAAATATCTAAAGAATAATAGTCATATAGAAATGTAGTTTAAAAGCCAAGGCAAGCTTCATGGAGGCAGCCCCACAGCCCTCCCTATCAAAGCTCCTTGAAGATCCCAACCTGACTCTTTAGACAACTGCCCACTTGACACACCTCTTGATGGACACAGGGACATCTCTCACTCAGCAGGTCCTGGACTGAACTCACGAGCTTTCCCTCAAGGCTGGTCCTGCCCTGGCTGCTGTCTCAGTCATTCCAATTCCTCCACTTCCACAAATTCTTCACTCAAAGCCTGTAGATTTCGTGTCCTCGGTAGCCCCCTACTCCATCCACTTCTCCTTCCCTCGCCCTTGACACCATGGTATCTGGTCCCTCACATCCACAAGAGCTACACAGCACTTGTTTTGAAACTTGAAACCCTTCAGTGACTTAAGATAATGACTATGGTCCTTATGCATGCCACAATCACACCCTACCTGCAAGAACAGGTGGCTTCGGGGTCTGATCCTGCAGATCCCCCAGTTATACCTCAAAACACACACTCCCTTGCTTTCTGCTCAAGCCATAGAAAGTTCCTTTCAGTTCCTCAAATACACATCTGCCTCAGGGCCATTGCACTTGCTGTTTCCTTTTCTGCAACAGTCCTCCTCATTAGTCATTTAATCCCTACATATCCTCCAGGTCTCAATACAAGTGTCTGAATGCATTCCCTGACCACCCACCTCCCCTGATTCTTGTCAATCTCTTCTATCAGATACTTTCTTAAAACACTGCTGCTCTCCTTCATGGAACATACATCTATACTAATAAAAGGGTAATATACTAATTAGACCAGGAGACCTTCCGGATGTCCTTCTGGACAAAGCCATGGTGGTGGGGCCAAGGCAGAGGCAGTTAGGGGCGATCAGGCCAGGAGGGGAGGGCAGTTGGGGGGTGATCAGGCCAGCAGGGTCAGGGGGAAGTTGGGGGTGAACAGGCTGGCAGGGGGGCAATTGGGGGCTATCGGGTTGGCAGGGGGGGCAGTTGGGGGTGAGAAGGCTGGTGGGGGGACAGTTAGGGGCAAGCAGGCCAGCAGGCAGAGTGGTAGGGGCGATCAGGCAGGCAGGCAGGTGAGTGGTTAGGAGCCAGCGGTCCCAGATTATGAGAGGGATATCTGACTGCTGGTTTAGGCCCGCTCCCACACCGGCAGTCGGACATCCCCTGAGGGGTCCCAGATTGGAGAGGGGGCAGGCCGGGCTGAGGGACACCCCCCCCCCCCCCCCATGCACGAATTTTGTGCACCGGACCACTAGTAAGCTTATAATTATGCATTACTCAGTGCAATGATTGGTTTAGGTCTGTCTCCCTCACTATAAACTCTAAGAAGGCAGAGCTGTTGTCTGTGTTATTCTAACTGTATTTCCAGTACCTGGGACAGCAGTTGTTATGTAGCAGGTATTCAATGAATATGTTTTGCAGGGAATTAGAAAAAAACAAACAAAAACAAAACAAAAACCAAGGCACACTTCCATATTCCCAAAGTGGAATATAGAAGATCTAGAGACAAAAGAGAAGATGTAGGTCATATTTAAGGTGTAACAGCCTCAGAGTTAAAAATTGGCACTATCTCTCCACTCTTCAGTAGCCAGTCAATCCATAAGACATTTACTTAAGGAGTGAGTGGGTTTCCTCCTTTCCAGTCTGGAGAAAAGAAAAGAAAAAGTACTCGCAGAGAACACTAAACACACTCTCACACACACGCGCACACACATCTAAAAAAGAAATTTCACCCCCAATATATGCAGAGGTGTGTCCAAGCCAGAATCAGCCTTTAGATAAGAGAAATGTTAAATACAGCATTCTTGTCAAAACTGGACACTAGCTTTCAACTTGTCCCACTCCCATATGCTCTCAAGAGGAGCCTTAGCATCTGTATGCTAATTACAGACACAGTGGCCAGCGCTAGGCGCAGCAAATCTGACTTAGTCGCTTGCCTGGAGGAAACATTGTCCAACATTCTTAGCTTGTAAATGACACTACTGCTTGGGCTGCCCCCTCCCCAGCCCTTTCCAGCCCCACCCTGTTCACAAACCACTCCCCCCTCCTCCTTCTACTCAGGTCAGAGCCAAACTAGCTGCCTGGTTTGGTAATAAGACTGAGGGAAGACTCAGAAGGCCCCTTGGGCTCCATTATTACGCACGCCCTACAAGAAGGGCCACCTCCAGGGACTGTTGCTGCAGATCTGAGCTCCACTTGCTGCCAGGAAACCTTTCCCATTGAGGACACCCTGAGCAGGCAGCGCAGCAGCCCCAGGTCCAGGGGGAGGCACCCCACCCATCTGCCAGAGAGACAAAGATCACCAGAAACAAAGGACACACACAGACCCGCACATACACAAAGTCAAAAGCAAATACCGACACTTGGTGCAATTTCAAGCCAAACAGCCAGCTTGATGTATCTTTAAATAGATTTTGCAACAATCCAGGAGGGACAATGACTATATGATAATGACAGACACTATCTGGGTTTGGAACCCACGCTGCCTCCACCCTCCTCCCACCCTTACTGCTGTTCCCAGGCGCATTTTTCTGCCTCAGGACACACGCTGCCAGGAGCAAGAGTGCTTCCACTCGCGGAGGCGCGCACACGCCCGAGGTGGAGGCAGGGCAGGCAGGGCGAGGGCGGCCAAAAGTAGGAGATACCAACCTTTAGGATCCCAGTTAACCTGTTTTCTTGGAGTCTCGATTGGAAATTTCATTGCTCCGTTGCCCAGATGGGGAGGAAAGGGAAAGAATCAAAATGATAAAGTCCTCAAGCTTTCAACACCTCGGCACAGCAGTCCAACAAAAACAATTTCCAAGGATGGGGGAGCCCTGGACTGGCTCGCGGAGGAACCCCAGAGAAAGACAAATGGAAAACAGTGGCTTAGGAGAGAACTGGAGGCGGCTGGGATGTTTGCACCGGTTGAGGGGTGCCTGGGAGCAACCCCCGGGGTACAAGGAAAAGTGAGGTCCCCGAGGGGAGGATGGAGGAGGCTCGGGCAGATGAAAACGCCGAGCTTCGCAAATGCGTGCGGGCAGGTCGGGGCTGAGCCGCTGGAGGGCTGCGGAGGGAGAAGCCCACTGCAGTGTCACTCTAGCCCCCAAGGCGTGTGCACACACTCCCGCACACACACTCGCCCCGCGCGCGCTCCGGCGGCGGGCACGTCAGCCTGGTTCGGTGGTGCAGAG
>NW_005362797.1:483378-483913 GCF_000412655.1 Myotis brandtii | reverse complement strand
GGGCGTGGAGGCAGGCGCGGCTCTTGGTGGAGTTGCCGCCGGAGACACGCTTGGCTGCCTGGAAGGCGCTGCAGGAGGTGGAAGAAGAGCCGAGGTGGCCCTGCCGCAGACCTGTGCTTCAGGGGTCACCTCTTGTCACCGCTCCCACCATGGGCGCACCCCGCTTCTTTCCTCACTTCATTTTTCACTCCGGTGTCCTCCCGCGCCAGGTGCTCCCGCCTGCGCCCCGAATGAATCTACATCCCCGGCGCGCTCGGAGGACGCAGGTGCCAGCCATGAGCCTTTTGTTCTGGGACCGTTCGGATCAGCTCTGCTCTCCCGCCCGGGCCGGGGAAGGGGGAAGCTCGCTCCCCAGGCACAGCCCCGGTTCTTCTCCTGCTACCTGCGGGCCGCTGAGGCCGCTGGTTGGAGGCCGGGGAAGAGGGTGGAGAGAGACGCGGCAGCCCCAGAGGAAAGCGGAGTTGCCAAGACCTGGCAGCTCCTGGAAGCGGGGCCCAGGAGTCCCAGGGCCCAGCGGGTACAGGTGCGCGGGGCT
>NW_005362797.1:481186-483262 GCF_000412655.1 Myotis brandtii | reverse complement strand
CCCGCCCCGCTTCCGCCTGAAACTACACAAGAGCTTGTGGTGGGACCTCAGTCTCCAAGAGAACCTAGTGGGCTGAGATGGTCCTGAATGGGCCACTGGACGTACCAATCTGAACAACCTTTAGAAATGACTCTGGGTGCCCAGCATGGGAGCCGTGCACTAGTCCATGCTGGAGAAATACTTGCTAAAGGAAGGCATGAATTGCATACAGCGTGTTGGAGAGGAAGTAGTTTAAGTTACTGTCCGTTCACTGTCCATGCCACGCATATCTTGAACCCCTTCGATGTGCCATCACTGCAGTAGGTGCTGGTGATATGGCAAAACACAAGATAGGCATGGACCTTGCCGTCCATGCCATGAGGTGGGGTTCAGCCGTGGCCAAACTACGGCCCGTGGGCCGGATCCGGCCCGTTTGAAATAAATAAAACTAAAAAAAAAAAAAGACCGTACCCTTTTATGTAATGATGTTTACTTTGAATTTATATTAGTTCACACAAACACTCCATCCATGCTTTTGTTCCGGCCCTCCGGTCCAGTTTAAGAACCCATTGTGGCCCTCGAGTCAAAAAGTTTGCCCACCCCTGGGTTAGACCGTCATTGCCTTCACTTACAAACGAGAAGTGATTTCGGGGCTCATTCTCGAGCCTGCCTGACAGCTATGGCCCTAAACCCTACACTAAGTTTTGCTTGAGGCTTCTGAGGAGCCTTGTGTCAGCAGCATCCTTTTCATCATCGATTCTCCACAGTCACATCCAGGCTTCTGAGTTCCAGGGCAAGGTCCACAGAGGGCCACTGTCATCCGTGGCAGGGGTTGGTAAGTGCTTGGTCACTGACCCTTCAGGCTGCCACGGCTGGAGCCAGAGTTCTCTGCAAACCTTGTTCAGAAAAAACTGGTACCAATCTGACAGTGCCACCCGAGCGAGCGCACAGGTCCCCCGGGCAGGTTCCCCAGGCACGTCAGAGCCAGCTTTTCTGGGACTCTGTTTCCGCACTTTGCTTCCCTCCACTAGAAGGCTTGAGAGGATGGATGAGATGGATCAGTATGCATGTGGATCCTGCTCCCAAGCCCAAAGGGAACGGCTGGTGAGCTCCCGAGGAAGCCTGCAGAGCCTCCCTCTGCCTTCTCCTCAAGTGCTCACAGCCAGGAGGGCTCCAGGCCAGTCACCGCAATGCCATGTTCCCACCTGCATCCGAGTCAGAGAGGTGTCCACAGAGAAAGATACCCTCTCGCCCGAATCCTCTGAGGACGGGGATGTCAGACTAACATTTATCAAATGCATCCCTCACCTTCTCACACTTCTCTCCATCCAGCTTCCCTACATCTTTCCTCTGAGGAAGCCCTAATGAGTCCCATTTTACAGGTGAGAAGATCAAAGCACAGAAAGATAAAACAAAACAAAAAAAACACCCCCCCCCAAAAAAAACACCCCAAAACACTCCCAAGGTCACAACACGGAGATTCAAACCCAAGTGAGCTCATCTGGTCCCTGACCCATGAATCTGACCCTGAAGCTGTCTCATGGGTTTTTCTGGGTAAGGATGATCTACATACTATATTATCCAAGATGCCAGCCCCTCCATTGCAAAATGAGTTGGACTAACCTCGTGCCCTGGGGTCTACATCAGGGAATTAGTTCACTGTCCAAGGCAAATTCCTGAGGCACAAAATACGGCCTTAGGGTGGATCATTCAGCCAATCAACGAACAAATATCGAGCATCCCCTGTGTACAAGACGGTTTGCAGTTGTTCTTAAAAGTTATATTGGGACCTGGAGAGCCTTCCCCAGAAAAGCATCAGCAGGACGATGGAAGGATTGCTTGGAGGCTGGGAGGGTTGGGATGGACCCACGGGGGTGAGGGAGCAGGACCAGGGCTGCGGAGTCCTCTTGCTGTTAAAGACGTGCACTAGTCTTTGGCCCTTATGGTCATCTCTCTGCTAAATCACTGGGTGCCTCCCCACCACCACCATCACCACCACCACCAACACCACCACCAAGAACAACCTCTGGGGCTTTTTCTCATCTCTGCTTTCATTCTGCTTTCTCAGAGGGTGTGTGTGTGTGTGTGTGTGTGGGG
>NW_005362797.1:467706-481113 GCF_000412655.1 Myotis brandtii | reverse complement strand
GGAGGGGCAAGTTCAGCAAAAATTAACCAATTAATTAATGAGCCCCAGCCCCCCTCCCCTAACTGGCCTAAATCAAGTCCAACTCCTAACCTGCTTAGTATTTGGAATGGACAGCTGAGGACTGGGGGTGGGGTGTGAGGGATAAGGCCCCCCGCCACCCTCAGCCCCAAGTAAAACAACTTCGCACATTAACCCTTTGCGCTACTGCCATGCCCTTCCATCAGCTTCCATTCTCTGCCTTCGTTATTGCAAACTGGATTCCACTTACCCCAGACAGGAGGGAAGAAGGGGTCTGTGCAGAGGAAAAGCATCCAGAAGAGATGCCGCGCCAAGCGGTTCCCTCTCGCTCTGCGCCGCCCCAACTTCCATGGCTATTGCTGACGGCTGCGGGCGAAGTCTGGTGGGAAGCGACCGCCTCGGGCTCCTGCGGCAGGACCACAAAGCATCGTGGTGCCAAGTGGCTCAGCTTCCCGCCTGCGGGCAGCGGCCTCCCCTGCGCTTTCGGCGGGATGCAGGCCCTGGCCGGGAGGCGTGGCTGCAGGTCCCGGGTCCCCGCAGCTCAGAACCTGCAATCCTGGCGGCACCACTTTAATGAGCGCCAGGTGGCCCAGTCATCTCCCCGAGGAAGTTTTCCGCGAGTTGGCTCCTATACTTCCTCTCCACTGCGCAACCCCGGACCCGTGTGAGAGCGGAGGGGAGCTGACTGCTTCGTGTGGGGTCTCGGAGTGGCTGCCCAGGCACCGCTCAATCTGAGGACTGCTGAACGCGGATCGCGGGGTGCGGCAGGAAAGAGTCCTTGCTGAACAGGGATTCCGGGGCGCAGCAGGAGAAGAGTCCGGACAGGGAGAGATGAAGCAGCTTGGGGAATCTTGCTTAGTGCTGGTTCCACAATCGGAAGGAGAAGGGGAACAGATCTGATTAGATTCAACTTTAATTCACGAATATCAGGATGCATTCATTCATCTGCCTCGGGTTGTTTCCCCTGGAGGTCCAGAAGAAACCCCAATCTTCCAAGCTCTCCCCCATTCCCAAGACACCTCCAAGCCCTCTTCCCAAAAAGAACCACGTCATTTTGTGAAGAGAACCCCATACAAACCCCGTGTAGAGTCACTGGCATAAAACCGATGGGGCCATTCTGCACGAAAGTTAACTTGAACTTCTTCTACCAGAAATGTTTTATTTCCCTAGTGAAGTTGTCACTGTGTTCTCAGCATTTAAGCCGAGAACATTTGTCTCCGTGTCCCAACCAGAATCTGCAGAATCACATCCTTAAATATATGTTGCTCTAATCTTGGGCGCTGCTGTGTTGGGAAAGGCTAGAGGCATACGGGCAGCTACAGGGCAGATGGTGTCAGATGTCAGACTGCTCCACAACAAACCCCCAGTGTGTAAATCCTGCAGCTTTATTGCCTTGACTCAGACCTCTGATTGGGGGTTAATGAAGACAACATACTCTGAACTCCAAAGAAGTTGTAATTAGAACATCGGGTTGATGAACGTGTTTCATAACCAGGAACCATATCCTCTCCCTCTGTGAGTTTCTTTGTTTTAAATTTTAGCCCTTGAGAAAATATAATTTAAGCACCCATAAAGCATTGTGCCAAGCGTTTAACCAAAATGTGCAGAGTTCCTTATAAAAAAGTTTTAAGGTGATTCCCTCTCTCTGAGTTATTAGTAAAACATAATCCCAGGTAAAAAATTTTTTTGAGAGCTGGAGCTGGAATTGTTTTGGTTTTCCCCTCAATTTTTTTATTTTGAAAAAATTTCAAACACACAAAAATGTTATGTTCACTTAGTAAAAAACCAGGATCCAATCAAAGGTTGAATCTGTTCTATATATTTAGTGTATTTTAGCCTAGAAAATTTCCTCAATCTTTTTTGTTTGTTTGTTAATCCTCACCAGAGAATTTTTTCCCCTTTCCATTGCTTTTCAGAGAGAGTGGAAGGGAGGGAGAGAGAAGAAGAGAGGGAAAGAGAGAGAAAGAGAGGGAAAAAGAGAGGAGGGGAGAGAGAGAGAGAGAGAGAGAGAGAGAGAGAGAGAGAGAGAGAGATGGGAGAAACACATCAATTGGTTGCCTCCCAAACACACTGAGATCTTGGGCAAATTTTTAACCCAGGTATGTGCCCTTCACCGGGATAAACCTGTTACCTTTGGTGCATGCCAACACTCTAACCACTAAGCACACTAGCCAGGGCCTTGCTCTTTTTATTTTTTAATGACATTGATTTTTTTAAGAGTCCAAATTCATTTGCTGTCTGCTAATGTTTAATGTCATGATGTAGTTAAAGATCAGTTGAGTCAAAGAGGGGGAAAACACATGATTTCGTAACCATAGCAGGACATTAAAATAACTCAAGGCCTTCTATAAATGTGTGCATGCCAGTATCCATGAAACAGAAAGTAGTTAGTTGTATTCCTGCTCATTCAAGCTTCTCCCCGGAATTAGCCCAGCCTTAGTCAGAGTAGTAATCTTTGTTTCGAATTCATCAAACGGCCCTGCTTCAGGGATGGGTGAGCATTTTCACACATACACATAAAGTTGACAGGCACATATGGTATTTTACTGAATTTAAAAACAAGAATTCAGCAAGGTTACACACCATAATGAGTGAGCTCTGATTTTCATGTCATTCTAGGAAGGTTTTAATTTGAACCAAAATTTTAAGGCTTGTAGAAGGCATTCATGTTTTCAACAACCTATTTATTTATGAGCAACCCTTAGTCCCAGACTCTTCTGGCAAAGAGTAGAGAATCCTTTTGAAGGCACCTACTATCCTGTCATATTGACAAATGCTCCTCCCAGTCAGCCAATGAAAGACTTGGGATAGTCTGACCAATGGAAGAGGTTTTGTTTAGGAAGAGGTGGGACATAATCTCAGTGTCCAATAGGAATGTTTGAAATAAATTAATTTCATTTTTGCTGCTTTTGAAGCAAATATGTGTTTGGTTGAAAATGATTGGACCAAGTGTAATGTTACAGCTTCCTTTCCTACCACTAAGTCATCTAGAAGTCTGCTGAATCATGCAACCAGATTTGGAAAGCCATGTCAAGATACTTTCTAGGTCAGCTTCTGATTTCTAAATAGCATTCCAATTTATATGACCATCCAATATTTCTAAATATATCTAGTGAAAGAGATTCCAAACTTGGTATTGATAGGCTTTCCAAATTTTGAGGAACTTTGATTAGGTCAAATATTATTTCCAGTCTACATCTTCCTTCTTTAATTTTCCAATACCTAAGGGAAGATAAAGACCAACAAGACCCTTATAGCAACTTTTATCTGTTGGAGATTAAATTGTCCAACATCCTCTTCTTCATGACACGTAACTCTTTTCACCCCTTTTCCAAAATATACAAGCATTTTGTCAACATACTTTTCTTCTTAAAAAAATTTTTTTTTATTGATTTCAGAGAGGAAGGGAGAGGGAGAGAGAGTAGAAACATCAACAATGAGAGAGAATTATTGATGGACTGCCTCCTGCACACCCCCCCCCCGGGGGGGGGATCAAGCCCGAAACCAGGGCATGTGCCCTGACTGGGAATTAAACTGTGACCTCCTGGTTCACAGGTTGATGCTCAACCACTAAACCATGCCGGCTGGGCAAAACATACTTTTTAAAATAGCATCTTTTTGCTAAAAGTTTCAGAAAATAAAAAATAAAAAGCTCTCTCAGCCTTACTGAGTTTCTCTATCTATAAAACAGGGAGAAGTAATAAGTACAAAGTATTTGGCTAATTTACCCACATGTTAGCCAGCCATCCTCTTCAGTAGGAAGTACAACCAAGCAAGCGAATTGCGCCAGGCCTCACTCAGTTTCTTCATCTATAAAATGAGATACTATATACCTGGCTAGTGCTACCTACAGGGTTGCTTAAGAAGATAATAGATGTGAAAGTGCTTTTAAACTTTAAAATGTAAAGGATCATTCTTATAATTACTTGCTTCATAAGATCTTTCTTATTCTGTGCCAGGTGCAGAGCAACCATATTAAGATTACGCCATTTATTTCTCATAACAATCCTAGAATATGGGTACTCTCATCAACATGATTTTATGTGAAATAATGCCTGGCATGTTTTAGGCATGTACATATGGAGGAGGGAATTGGAGCTAGGAGAGGCTAGTGACTTCTCCAAGTAAACATAGATAGTTAGGGATGGAAGTAGAAGTCAAACCAGATCCCCACTCATCTGTGAATAAAGCAGTTATATAACCAGTTATCTGAAACTCCTTGTTTCAGATGCATTATGGTTAAATAAGCATTTATGACACCCTTGTCCTTTCTTTGCTGAGAGCATTCCTCCAACCTTTTCTCTGATTGGTCCCATGCGCTTGATTACGGTTTATGGTTCTCCCTTGGTAACTTTGCGCCAATCATTGCCTGAATCATTCATGTTCCTTGATCAGTACTTTTCTTCTTAAAACTTGTATCAAAAAAGACATGTCTCCCTTGTTGACTTATATGGCACAGTTACTTCCCACACCATTCAATTTATCATCCTTTCATTTTTAAAAATTTATCTTTGTTGTTGAAAGTCTTATGGATATCCCCATTTTCCCCTCATTGACTTCCTCCACCCTGCACCCTCCCCTTCACCACACTATTGTCTGGGTCCATGGATTATGCATATATGCATTTAAAGTCTTTGGTTAATCTCTCCCTCCCCCCTCACCCCCTTCCCTCTGAAGTTCATCAGTCTGTTCCATACTTCTGTGTCTCTGGATCTATTTTGTTCATCAGTTTATTTTGTTCATTAGATTCCACATATAAGTGAGATCATGGGATACTTATCTTCCTCTGAAGACATTTTCATTTTATTGCTCTATTTCTCTAATCCTGTGTGTCTAACTTTAATTCATTCTTGTTTATATGAATGCTAAGTGTCTGCAAAGTGTCTGCATATGAGACAGGTGTTATAGAGTGGAAAGACCACCATGACAGAGATTGGAACTACTAATTTCTTGTCCCAACTCTGTCACTAATAAACTGTGTGACTATAAACAAGTCACTTAGCTTTTCTGAGCCTCTGAGATTTTGAGTCCTTTCTTTCTATAGGTCTGCCTTATCTCTTCAAGGAAGGAAGGAAAGGAGAGAGGGGAAGGGAGAGATGGAGGGTGGCAGGGAGGAGGGAAGGAGGGAGAGAGGGAGAGAGGGAGAGAGGAAGACGAAGAGGGAGGGACCATCTTTTCTAATTTATTTTTCTTTTCACACAGAGCCTATTTCACAAAGCTACATCTAGTGCTCACTCAGTAAATGCTGACACATCCATCATTGGATAATTTGACTTTCCTTCTATCACAGATGGTGTATGAGCCACACATAACTGATTACAGCTGACCTTTGTTTTGGTAAAGACTAAAATAGTACTAACTGTGTGTCTTTCCAGTGGCATTATCCTTGCCCATGAAACTGCACGTCCTATTCCTTAGGCCTCCACATTTGCCATTAAAATCAAACATTATTTCCTCATGTCCCTTTTATCTGACAGGTTCTTTTTAATTTTGATTATAGCATTCCTAATTTGGGGGTATATCATATTATTTACTCATATCCCTGATGACCTGGTCTATTAATTTCTTTCTTTAGAATTTTTATTTGCAATTAGCTGTCTGGTTTGGTTCATAGTTTTGCATTTTTTTAGAAGATACTTGGTCTCACAATCACAACCATAAGCACCTTTATTTGTTGTTGTTTTCTTTTTTTAAGTAGCTCTTAAAACATATGGCACACTATCACATATAAAATTGCTATATTCACCCAGTTAATCCACACTTAAATGCACTAACTTTAAATAAACATACAATAAAGAGAACATAAAAAGTATGGACTGATAGGAAGTCACTCAAAGTTCAAAATAATACTAAACATTGTAGAATTAAAATGTGCAAGCTTTCAGGACCTTGGACAGTTAAAGTACTTGCTGTAATCCCTGGTAAAACCACATAAGCAAGTTTATGGTACATTTGAAAATCTATAGGGATATGATACCTTAAAATATCTTGCTGTCTTCTTTTTCTTTCAGATGAAGCAGCATAAATGAGTGAATTCCAGTATTAGGTACTGTTTCCCAACACTTTTCTCTGAACTGCTTCCTAAAATTAATACAACAGGATAAATCATTACTGAATATTCTGACACAGAATATTACTTGAACTCTGGATTGAATCCTGAAGATGATCAAATGCCAGACAGTGGCAAGTCCAAATTGTTGGCCCACAGGCTGAAGCTCAGCTTCTAAAGCTATAATTCTTGTTTGTTTCCCCATATGGATCTCCAGAAAATATAATCAAGAAGCTTTTAAATGGATTGTGGACAATTTTCTACGGTCCACATCTTACAAGGAGAGAATAAAGACTTCACCAATCAGGGATATGAAGCTGAGGCTATATGCTCAGATACAGCGGGTAAACAGCTCAAGGCATTGATGGAATCTATGGAGGGAGAGGTGGCAGGGTCGATACAAGGCTGTGCTGAGCAGTATGCACACTCTTCCTTAGCTGGTTTGCTGTTTCTTTTTAAATTGTAGCCTGGCCGGCATGGTTCAGTGGTTAAGCATAAACCTATGAACCAAGAGGCATGGTTCGAATTCCCTGTTAGAGCACATGCCTGGGTTGCAGGTTTGATCCTCAGTAGGAGGTGTGCAGGAGGCAGCTGATCAATGATTCTCTCTCATCATTGATGTTTCTATCTCTTTATCTCCCTCCCTCTTCTTTCCTCTCTGAAATCAATAAAATATATTAAAAAATAAAAAATAAACAAAACATAAGCTAACACTTTTGAATACACAATCATAAGAACTATAGGTGAGCAGTATCAGAAGCAGAGAAAGTGCTACCTTACTACCATCCAAGAAATGCAAATTGAAGGAACAATGGGAGGCCGTTCTTCATCTCTCAGATTGGCAAAGATTAAAAAGATTCCCAGGGATGTAGGGAAATGAGCACAGTCATGCCCTGCTGGTGGGAATGCAAATTGGTGCAAGTCTGGGAACAGGGTGATTATGAAATGTGGATCAAAAGCCTAAACAATAATGATGGAGCTATATATGTAATAACATGAAAACAGATCCTCAGTTCATTGTTAAGTAGAAAAGGTAGGTTACCAAGTTCTATAATCGCGTATTTATGCTATTTAGACAAACATTCTGAAAGGACATCAGCCAAAATGGCATCATACTAGAGCAGTGATGGCGAACCTTTTGAGCTCGGCGTGTCAGCATTTTGAAAAACCCTAACTTAACTTTGGTGCCGTGTCAAATATAGAAATTTTTTGATATTTGCAACCATAGTAAAACAAAGACTTATATTTTTGATATTTATTTTATATATTTAAATGCCATTTAACGAAGAAAAATCAACCAAAAAAATGAGTTCGCGTGTCACCTCTGACACGCGCGTCATAGGTTCGCCATCACTGTACTAGAGGATAAGATGGTTGGGAGGCAGGGGAGCATAGTTCATTTGTTTACATGTTTTTTAATGTGTCTGTATTCAACATGAATTGCTGTTTCCACTTTAAAAACAACAATTTATACAACTACCAATAGGATTCTAATGGTAATGACTGACTGGTTTCTTTTTCGGGGTAGGGGGAAATCTACATTTGGTGGAATTGGATTTGGCATGTTTAAGATGCTACAGGGAAGCCAATGGGCTGGACAGTTAAAGTTAGGCAAGGTGATGGCCCCAAATAATAGTCAAATAGCCAAGGAATGAATTATGCCTGGCCTTGATCATGGCAAAGAGTTTGGATTTTATTTGGAAGCAATGGACCACTGTTTCAGGGACAGCACGAGAAAAAAAGCAATGATTAGATTTGTGATTTTTTTTTGTTTTCTTTTGTTTTTAATTACTCTGGCTTCTGTGTGGAGAATGGTAGGGAGTGAAGCAAGATTAGAAGCCAGGAAGATCGGTGAGACAACCATTGTAGAATATGGTAGATGAAATTAAGGCACTGAGAGTATGGATGGAAAGAAACAAAGATTTGATTTTGATTTTAGAAGTTAAAATGATGGAGCTTGCCTATGCTCTTAGGCAGAAGAGAAGAAATCAAGGATATCTCATGCATTGAAATTAGGGATAACTCTAAGTTATTCCTTAGTATCAAATTTAGAAAGGCTAAACTACTCCTTTATAATATTAGTGTTCAAATCTTTTTATTGAAGTATGTCATTGCAGTGGGTTGAATGGTGGCCCCCAAAATGATATGTCTATGTCTTAATTCTAGGAACTTGTGAAAGTTACCTTATTTGGAAAAGGGGTGCTGCAGATATAATTTCAATTAAGGGTCTTAAAATGAGATTATCCAAGGTTATCTGGTGGGCCCTAACTCTAATGACGAAAGTCCTTATAAAAGTGAGGTAAGGAGAGATTATAGACACAAGAGAAGTTAAATGGGACCCCAGAGACAAAAGATGAGGGTGAGGCAGCTACAGGTTAATCAATGCAGCAGCCAATGGAAGCTGGAAGAGTCCAGAACGAATTTTCCCCTAGAGCTCCTAGAGGGAGCACAGCCCCGCTGAATTTTGGACTTCTAGACTCCAGAACTGTGAGAGAATACATTTCTGTTTTCATCCACTCAGTTCCTGGTAATTTGTTATGGCAGCCACAAGAAACTAATGAAGACATAGATACAAAAACCTGTACAAACGGTTAAGTGTGCGGTTTAATTATCGCAAATTGTTTATTACTCTTTTCCATGAAAAAACACTACTGCATTGTGGAAATTTTCAAACATGTACAAAAACTGAAATTAGGGATAACTCTAAGTAATACAATGAACCTTTATGTTCCCCAAACCCAGCTTCAGCAATCATCAATACCCTGCCAATCTAGTCTCCTCTATACTTCTATACACCCCCTGTCACATATTATTATTCAATCTAAAGATACCTTAGGAGATATCTCTAAAAGATAATAACTCCTTTTTAACATAATAAAAATGTGATAGATTACCTAAAATTATCAAAATGTTTTTAATAATATCAGATATTTCTATTCAGTATTCAAAATTTCCCAAATATGGCAAATGTGGTTTCTTTTTCAGTTGGTTTGTTTGAAACAGGACCCAAAGGAGAGTGACATTCTGTGTTTGGCTCATATGCCTCTTACTGTAAGTCTCTTAATCTAGGAGTTCCTCTCCTCTCCTTCTTTTCTTTTTCCTTCTAATTCATTCCTTGAAGAAAGCAGGTCAGGCCATTGGCACAGTACAAGTCCCTGGATTTTAATCCATCTGAGTGTCTTCAGCATTTCCTATCTCCTGTGTTTCCTGTACACTAGAAATTGGATCTTGAGCAAATCCAGCTTCAATAGTTTTGGAGAGAATACTTCACGGGGGTTGGGGGGGGGGTTGTGCTTGCATCACATCACATTCATGCCTGGGTCTCTTTTTGTGCGATGCTAAGACTGATGAGTGGTTTCAGGTGTTGTCTGCCTAACCCATGCATTATCAAAACCTTAATTGTTTTACATGCATTTGTGCTCATTACCTAGAGCCATTATTTGGGGCTGAAAAATGATAATATTCTACCACCCCTTTTGCATTTAGTAGCTGGGTCTGTTATTAAAGAAAAACTTGCCCTAATAAGTCATTTTTTAAAAAAATTCTCAACCAAGGAGATGTTTAGAGAGAGGAAGGGAAAGAGAGAGAGAGAAACATCGACGTCAATCAGTTGCCTCCCATACATGCCCCAAACAGGAATTAAACCTGCAAACATTTTTGGTGTATAGGATGATGCTCCAACCAATTGAGCCACCCGGCCATGGCCCCTCATAGATAATTTGATTACCTTGATGTACAGTCCATACAGAAAAGACAGGATAGATGCCCAATTCTTTCTCTATAGGTACCAGTTTTCAGAATAAGGAGTTGGTTCCATAGCCTCCTCCAAAGCTGACAAATAAATGAGGGTGGTGTGTTTTTGTTTGTTTGTTTGTTTTTTTGTCTGTTTTCTGTTATTAGGAAATCATGAATTTTACTTTTCTTGTTATTTTATTTCTTATTTGGGGGGTTCTGGTCAGAAGCCACAAGTGCACTATCCCCTTGGCTATGCCTCCGGGCAGCCACTGCTTATAAGCGAATCCTAGACCCACTCACCCATTTCTCCATATGCATCCTTGGTTAAACGGAGGGCCAGGTGTCCTGGCAATATGCCAAAGAACTCACCTGGTTAGTAGCAGGACGCAGGTGAGATCCAGGCCCATGCTTTCCCACTGGAAGGTAAATAAGAGAGCTTAGCTATTTATGTTGGTGAATATTGCTCTGCCAGATGCAGAGGAACCACAATAATTACATAGTCGACACATACATTTGGCAAACAGGAAGTAAAATGTGAGCATCTTGTGGTTTGTCAAGAAGGTCAGTAAATGGCAATTTGTGCACACACAAAAAAAAGGGGGGGGTGGGATTTGAGTCAATTGTGAAATCAAAGTGCTTGAGTTTGGTTAAGAGAAAAGCTTTTTTCTCTGTTAATACTGAGAAGAATCTGCTTTGCTTGCATTTTAAAGCAGAACACGAAACAGCAAAGCTAGACAGTTCCCACACTTTGTTCTCCCCGGCTTTGTTTTAATTTAATGCTATTTTAATTTTTAAAAATAATGTTTTAGTATTAAATACAATATAATATGCGAGTCTTAAGTTTCAGATTCACAGCTCTTTAGTCCATGGATTCCAATAGATCAGGGCTCCAATTATGTGCCCCTCCCTCCTCAAATATAACTGGTGATGGTCAAGTGCAACAAAATACTCCTGGAGCTGCAAGGGAAGGACTAGCTCTTCTTCCTGGTACCAGATTCATCAAGTAGGTGATTTTAATAATTACTTATTGGTATCTGTTCTCTCATTTAATAACTGAGCCTGGAGACTTTTCACATATGAAACTGTATTAAAGTCAACATATGTCCTTAAATGAAATCTTTATGTTTTAGTGTATATGGTGTGAATGGTAATAGAGTTGAAGTAACTAGAAAATTTTAACTTGAAGAAGATGAATAATTGCTAGTTTTTTCCCCCCATCTATTGTACCAACAGCTAACTATACAATGGAGCTGATATCCTCTTTCTGGCTCCCTACGAAAACCGGTGTGTGTGAACTACAATAACATCTCCAGAGAACTCTGGGACCACCTTCTTTTCATTTTCTTCCTCATAATTAAAGCATCCAGGGAGGGAACAGGAATACACCTGAGCCTTCACAAATAAGTTTATTTTTATGTATAGAAATCTGATTCCTTAAAGATAATATTAATATAAAGTCTCTTTTCCCTGCCCCCACCTCAGCAGTCTTCAGTCTTTTAGCAGTTACATTGCTTGAATGGCCTGTCTGCATCTCGTTCTCCCTTCTCTAAGCTTTCTCTCCTACCCAGTTTCTTCTCTTGCCTGGCTCAGAATTCCCAGAGGAAGGTACACAGGAGGTACTAGTATCAGTGTCCCAGGGCTGGGTGGGTGTGGGTAAATCCTGGAATCAAGTACTGGTTCCCCAATCTTGGAGTTTGTTACTGCAGATTCTAGACACCATCCCACAGTTAGTGATTCTGATCTTAAGGTGTGGGTCCCCGAGATGTGTATTTGTAACAAGCTTCCCCAGGAATTCTGATAGAACGGGTCTAGGACAGGTGTCTGGGAACCACTCTCATGAAGCACAGTGATTTTTCATGACCATAGAGATGGGCACACATTTCTCTCTTCCCATCTACCCCCACCAAATGAACTCTAACCAAATGCTATCATGATAGGAAACATTTCACTCCATACACAAGTCCTTAAGAAACTTGAAATCTTAAAGCCATTATTTCAAGCAGTGCTAGCCTTACAGAGAGAAGGCTTTGCTTACAATCATATCATTCCTTACTTTGTTTATCACACGTAATGTTGAGAACCCCACCTGGGCCAGGTATTTGCATCGACTAAGGCACTTTAGGTCTCAAGTGTCAGGAAAATCAATCCAAGCAGACAAGGAATTTACTGGCTCACATTCCTGAAAAGTCCAGATAGTACTGGCTTCAATCATGGCTTGATCCACAGGCCTCAAAATGTTATTCCAATTCCATTTCTCTCTGTCTGCGTCTCAGCTTCACTTCTTCTGGGCTGGCTCTGTTGACAACAGAATTTCCTCTCAAGTGTGCAAAGCGGTCTCAGGAGTTCCACATTACATCCTCCTCAAGTCAAATCCAACCAGGGAGGCTTCCTCTCCCTCTGGATTTCCAGCACAAGTGTTGTTACATGCCATTGGTTCTCACTGGTCACATGACCATCCTTGAACCAATGACTGTGACCCAAGGGATAGGATGCTTAATTGTCCAGGTCTGAATCAGTGGCAGCTGCTCTCTGCTGGAGCTGATGGTAGATTCCACACATAGGGACCGGCTGTGATCAGGGTGGCTCTCAAAAAGATACAGGGTACTATTACCAAAAGGAACAGACCAGACAGACAAAAGTGGCATGATCTCAAGTGTATTTTGACCAAGAAGCACTGGTAAGCTGCAAAACCCCTCTCCCTCTGGATTTCCAGCACAAGTGTTGTTACATGTCATTGGTTCTCACTGGTCACATGGCCATCCTTGAACCAATGACTGTGACCCAAGGGATATGATGCTTAATTGTCCAGGTCTGAATCAGTGGCAGCTGCTCTCCGCTGGAGCTAATGATTCCACACATAGGGACCAACTGTGATCAGGGTGGCTCTCAAAAAGATACAGGGTACTATTACCAAAAGGAACAGACTGGACAGACAAAAGTTTCATGATCTCAAGTGTATTTTGATGAAGAAGCACTAGTAAGCTGCAAAACTGAAATCCAAACCAGTATTTTTAACTTTTTATGAATTTCACGATAGATACTTCCCAAAATGAGAGACTTCATGATCTATTTTAAAAAGTTTAAAGGAGATCATTATTCCCTCCTATTGATTTATTTGTCCCTTTCTTCAATATATGTTCAATTTTAGGCACTGGATCAAACAATATGAAAATTCTGAGAATAAAAAATAGATTGTACATGTAAAGTCATTGAATAGTGATGATGGATTTTATGGTAGCTGATTGCAGGCAGCACTCTGATTCTGGAATATGGTTGCTTTTTCTTTCTAAATGTTGTTAGAAGCTTTCAGACCTGAATGTACAGTAGCCTAAAGTGCATAGTAAATAGAGTAACTGAAAACATAAAACATACCTAGCACAAATCTGAACACTTAAAATCACATTGCGCAAAAGAAAATGAAGAAAATATCCAGCATACACAAAGAACTCCTATAACCCAATAAGAAAAAGGTAGACATTCAAGAGAAAAGTGGGCAAAATCGCTGAAAAGACACTTCACAAAAGAAGCTATGCAAATGACCAATACACATGTGAAAGGTGCTCAACTTGCTTAGTCATCTAGGAAATGCAACTTAAAAGCATAAT